>NW_018020703.1:236939-260640 GCF_002006095.1 Pseudomyrmex gracilis
GTATGAATGCATGTTAAAGCTATGGCAACAATAATATATTATTGAATCAACTATAAGGCGCATTGTTAAAATAACTATAAAAAAATAGTTGGCACCTTAAATCACTATAAATTATAGTGAAATTGTGATAACTGCAACTATTTTTTTCTCTCAGTGTAATCAACGCTCTCGGTGTTAACAGCGTGAAAATGGGTGTGTTAGATATGTGTCTTGGTGTTCTTGTGTCGGCGACAATAGCGTTCATGCCTCTGCGCGGTGCGTGTATTTTCTCGTTTCGAAACATGATGTCCGCACTCGCGGTAATGTAACGAACGGAAAGATAAACATAGAAACTATGATCACGTGTGGGTGTCAAAGATCGCGATGGAGAGTCTTCTATTCTAGGTTTCGCGCATCAGAAAAATATGAATTTTTGTTTTTTGAGATTAGATTTTTCCAAAAGTAGTTTTTGTGGATTTTAATATTGTAAATATTTATTGCGAGAGAGAGAGAGAGAGAGAGAGAGATTGTGTAAATTAACGGAAATTGAAAACTTGTAGCGTTAACAGAAACGATAATTACTTATCATCGTAATTCGGCGGTAATTCTGCTCGTTGCAAACTGTTGCGGAATAATTTTCGCGAGCGAGTGTTGAACACATCCTGTGCGCGGTTGCGAATTTCCGCTCGGAAATCGAACGTTTTCGTCGCGCGCACGGTGTCGCGATTATGTTACACAGCTCTTTTGTGCGCTGCCAATCTCGTAATCGGAGGACCGACGTTATCGCGGGGGATGTCGCAACGGGCTCGCGACACGCGATCACGAAACGCGAGGAGAAAGTCCGCGGCGGCCAGCCCTTGAGAACGGGCAACCGATAACGATCGAGATATCCGAGCAACAAAAACAACTTTTACAGTTTTCAACTCAATTTTTCGTTTGAATAACGCGACATCGCTAACGAAACAAAATTAAAGAACAAATCATCGCAGGATCGCGTTTAAAACGCCGCAATTAACGTCGGACCATTTGTGGAACATTCGATTTCAAACTTCTCCTTTAGGAGCGAGAGAAGACTCTATTTAAAATCTCACTCTAATTACTCCGACTCTTAATCAGAATTAAATCTTTCCCTTTTACGGAGACAGAAGTAATTAACCTCACCGAGTCAGCACAGATGTTCGGAAATAGCGGCTCCCTCGTCGCGTTTTGCCTCTCATTAGTTATTCTCGTCCTGTCAACAACGTTCTGTCCGCCGGTGTTACGATGTAAAATAATGCCAAGGGGTCGAGACAGTTTCCGGCGTGCTTTGGGTTACCTACCGTTGCCGTGACGTGAGTTTAAGCAGTATGTTTATTTTTTCTATTCTGGTGCTTACACATTTCTCGAAATTAAGATTCCGTCATAAAGCACGGACACGGCCGGGTCTATCAATTTGCGTGTCGATAATTTTATTATTTCCGGCTAACGTCCGGAGGAGGAGGAAGGAAAGAAAAAACACGTGATCGCTTAGGACACGTCGTCGCGAAGATACGCGTCGTTTGCGTATCTACGGATTTTTTAAATACATACGTAACGCGGTGCGCAAACGCTCGTCGTTCCGCTTTCTTAATCTTCCGGAGCACAGTCTCACCGCCTCAATCGCAGCTGCAATTTCTAGAGCGATGATTCCGATGAAAAGATGCGTGTGCTATCCGTTTTGCGGGTTTCTCGAAAGCGCTTAAATAAAATCGCTTTGTAATTCGTGACGCAACTCGAGACGCGAGAACGAAATCAAATTCTATTTGCGATATATCGCGAGGCAATATGGAAAATTACGAAAAATTGAGATATAGGAAAAATATACGGAACGCACGGCTTGCTATGAAATCTCATAGAATTCCGTTTTCTCAGAAAACTCGTCCAGAAGCACGTGCGAATTCACGCGATCGAGTCGCGACTCTAATTGATCGGCTGGAAATAGCGCGGGATGTCGCTATGATTTATTGTCGCAATTTACTCGCGGAAATTACACATTGAACACACAAAATGAGCATTTCTTATTACCTAATGCTAAGAGAGAGATAAATCAATTTTTTTTTTCAGATGATACATTAACCTAAAAATAAAAATGTGGACAAGTATTTTAATCATGAAATCAACGAAAATATCACAATCAACAAAAAAAAAGAGCCAGCATTTCCGTATGAAAAAAGAACTCGAAAACAATAATACAAAGTTCAATGTCTTTATCAGAACACGCTTTTTCATGACTCACGCATGCTCCGCACTTACATAACGACGAAAAAAAAAACAAATTCATCAAATCACATCCAAGAATTTTAGAAAAAGATCTAGCAAGAATAAAAGCGTTTTATGCAATTATATTGTGATTATAAATGAATAGAATATACATTATATTCGCATTTGCATGTGATTTTTTTTTAATCAAAAATCAATTGCGAAATGAAAAAGAAAAGAAATTGACAAATCGCGCCCGCGGCGACGGGTAATCGGAGAAAGTCGTTGACTCCGTCGGGACGGTATCAGCATGCACTTGCAACAGAGAGACCCTGAATCGACACATTTTTCGCCGAATTGGCGGAAGTCGAAAAACGATATAGCCGTGTGGTTTGTTGACCTCGGGAATCTAGGAGATCCCGACTGACACGTGATCTCCGGACTATCATCAGAGAGTTTTTTCTTATCAACAATTCTCTCCCTATCTCTCCGGTCGTACATTTCACACAGTGTCGTATAATGAAATAAAAGCAAACTGCATTTGCAGCTGTTCACGTAATACATAGATAATTCGAGTGAAAATACGTTACATAAATTTTACGATTAAACGATTTTTGTCGCGTTCAAGTTTTTCAATATTTTTCACGTCTCTCTCCATCTCTTTCGACGAGTTGAAATTAAATTAATCGTTAATAATACGGCTCTTGTAACACATAATTGACATAATAATAATTTACCTAATGGAGAAAGTTCACTATTAGAGACTTACGTTGTAACGCAAAATTGCGAACTGTGCGTTCGAATATATTTCTTGTGTGTTTTGTTATTTATACTTGCAATTAGATAAATTTGCTTGCACAATGCTTGTAAAAGAAATGAGAGATAATTGCTAAAACGTAATTTTGTTATTCAGAGAAAAAGAGCGAGAGAAAAAGAATGTGTTTATTTCATAATCGTTTTATTAATATTTATAATATTATTATAAAGAGCTCAATAACACGCGCGCGTTCTAACAACTTTGAATCTGAATTACGCGCGCAAAGTGAAAAAATCGCGTTACGTTAGGCAAAGAAAAAAAAAAAAAAACAATCATGACACCGGTTGCATTTTGCCGGCTGTTGCTCGAGCCCTTGCACACGCGGACGAGTTCGCGGTTAGCCCTCCCCCGTGCGTTACGGAACGTTAAGCAGTTATGAAATACGCTTATAAGGGAGCGGGTTGTGCTTTCTCGCGCCGCTCTCGTCCCGTTTCCGAAGAAAGTTTCCACGGCAAGTGCATTCGCACATTCGAAAGTCTCTCCTTTCCAATCTCCTCTCCAATCCGGTCGCGAGACTTGACTTCTCTTCGCTCTTCCATCACCCAGTCGCGATTCTCTATATTCGATACTCTCGCGGGAACACGAGCGGGAATTAGTCTCCCCGATGAAAATCAACGCCGTTATTGCCTCTCTGTGATCAACATGTCGAAATAAACTATCGATTCGGGTCTTTCGAGTCCGTTAACCCTCGGAGGACTAGGTCAATTCTCTCTGTCTCTCTCTCTCTCTCTCTCTCTCTCTCTCTCTCTCTCTCTCTCTNTCTCTCTCTCTCTCTCTCTCTCTCTCTCTCTCTCTCTCTCTGTCTCTCTCTTTCTCTCTCTCTCTGACTCGTGTTTTATCAAATAATCACAAATTGTCTCACACAAATATAACAATCTATACATATAGAATTTGTTAAATATATTTATTTTATCCAACATTTAATTTAATTAAATATATTTAATTCTGGGTACAAAAACAACTTAAGAAATAACCGTTGATTTTTGAATGACAATTCATCTAACAAAAAGTGTTCAATAAGAAAAATAATCAAGTTTAGTGCGAAATTTCGATCCTCACGATGTAACTTGATAAATGAGCATTTTTTTTTTAAATTTCTAAAAATATCGCACCTTAATGGCGCGCGTGACACTTCGCGCGTATGTTCATCCGCGACGTTGACGCGAAGGTGTCATTCACCGCGAAAGAGAAACCGTTCGAGCGGTGCATTTCTTATTACACGAGCGGCACGTCGTAGCGATCGGTCAGGACATTGGCCTTCCACAACGCGCGCGCGTTTCCGTCTCGACTTTTATGTAACTCCTCGTTCCCTCGGCCTAAGCGAAATTTCAGCTCGCCAACCTGCGCGCGCTAATCGGAAACTCCCTCAAAACGCAACGTAACTTTCACGAGCGCGTGCGCGCGCGAACACACACACACACACACGCACAATCGTTCGGGAGAGAATTTATTTAACGAATAGGATTGCAAAGTTAATTTCTGGCCTTTTAGCGGGGAAGGAGGGAAAAAAATTAGATTGTGTTGCGTTAAGTTGGACGATGAAGCGCGGCGGGCACGCGCTATCGACCGGATAAACGATACCCTCGTTCTAAGAATCTTTTTTATCTCTCTCTCTCGGTTGCGATTTGATATTGCAGTAAGCGGAATATATGTACGTATACATCTACGATAAATACCGCAATATTATTGTAATTTGAATTACGCAGTGTATTACGATTGAAATTTGTTCGTTAAAAGATCAAACTCTTGCTTGAGAATTCTGTGGTGAATTTTCAAAACGACAAGCGATCGAAGATATATTTTCGCGATCTTTCGCGCGTTAAATGTCATCGAGAAATTGAGCGAGACACATCTCGAGTGACACGAGATAATGTGTGACATACACGTTTTGCGAATTACGATAACAGAACGCGCGCGGCTTTTCTACTTACTCGAGCGAATTATGCGCTATGCAATTGCGAACTCGTAAGAACAAGCGCTGGCATTACACGCTATTACACGCGGTAGCGCTTTGCTGACTGCAAAGCGGACGCGCGAGCACGAGCATTACGTATGAAGTTGCGTGCGCTCATACACGGTCAAGCGAACATGACATCGCCAGTATTATATATATATATATATATATATATATATACATATATATATATATATATATGTATATACATGCGGTGTTATATATGTTTACGCGATCATAAACATGCGTGGCACTCGTAAATAAAGCGAAAGAAGTTTATCTCCGAATCTCTTTTTTTTTTGAGAAGCGTGTGCCGTAACACATTATGCGTACGTGTAATGCCGAGAATCGAAGTTTGAGTATATCAAAGAGATAAAAAAAAAAAAGCGCTCTTGCGTGTATTTATATATTTATATAATTTATATTATTTACGTACTCACATTTTTGTGTGTACGTAATACGCGGTTTTTAATCGTTACGCGTGACACGTCGCGCAACGATGATTGTCTTATCTCTCTCACAAACCGCTTTCTTTCTATTTTTCTTCTTTTTGTTTTTCTTCTCTTTCTTCCCCGTGCGGCAACGAGATTCTTCTCTCGTTGCCGGCGCGCACGGGATGCCCACAGAGAGCTCACAATTAATTTTATCCTCCGTATCTCTCCTTCCAGGAAGAGGGACGCAGCCGCGTTTAAGAATAATCGCAACGTGAATGAGCCGAGCTTACGTAATTTGCCGTATAAAATCCACTTTTATCTTCCCAATTAAATACGCCGCCCATGCGTATATATTTAGAGAACGAATCGTCACATTGTATTCGCGTTGTCTCGTTTTAAAGAGAGAGAATTTGATTTGTGTGAAAATTTAATTATATTGAAAACAATTGGCGAATTAAAACACAATGTTAATTGGGATTTTAAATCAACAACTTCCTTCTATCGTTAATCGAAAAATTGTGTTTTAATCGAGAAAACAGTTTCAGAGAATTGTCTTTCTGTTCTTCGTGCGCGCGTGTGTTGTCAGTAAAAATCTATCGCTCTTTAAGCGAGAGGATCGCGCACGTTCCTCTCGCATCGCGATTCACGCGAGCGCGAGTGCAAATTTTCTGCTATTGTCGTGAGTCAAACGCGGCGCACACCGTCGTTTCTTGTCGATTACAACACCGATTGTGGCGGGCTGGCGCAGACATGCTAATGCAACGCCGAGTTAGCATCGACATCTTTTTCCAATCGTCATCAACGAGCGTCAGGTGTCAACAACCTAAAGCAGGATGTGCGCTGCTTCTCGCGCGATGTAAAATACACACACACACACATACATACATACATACATACATATACACACATATCTTCTCTTTTTGGGCTAATTTTACTTTCTACCAACTCTCTCTCGATCGCGCGCAGTGACACATTTCGCCATGCTCATTTTTGTCTCAAACACATCAACCCTTATCGCAATAATAACACACGTCGCTTTCGCGCGTGTGTGCGTGTGTGTGTACGTACATGTTCACATGCGCGTGTCACATGCCGCGGCTTACGCAAGTCCGCAAAAATCGGCTTAGAAACGAGTGCGACTAATATTAGAAGATTGTACGTCGAGAATAGGTGTCGATGAATTATTTCTCCGTGTTAATTACCGAGACAATTCAAGTTGACATTAATCGCCGCGACGTAACGTCGCGACGATCCAAGAGAGTGCCAATAGTGATTCAAGATTCTGTTTTTTATACGGAGGTTTTTATGCGCGACGCTTGTGTCACAGTAACTCATTATCTTCGCTTGAAAAACCAGTCCGACGTTTTATATTTTTCGCGTTTTTTTCGGTAATTCAAAAAAAAATCCGTCTGTTGAAAGAGAATAAAAATTCTCGCTTGTTGACGCGATCTTATACGACAAAACCATTGCGGTTGTTCGAACCCCACCGAATCGTTGCGATATAAACGTCGCTTATTCATTGATTTGTATTCCGTCATATTTTTCTTCATCGATCTGAAGGCGCGGATTCACCGCGAATTTTTCTAGCCGCTTCTCGCGATTGCGCTCGCGCGTTCTGTGACGTGCGTTTACGTGCGCGCGGATATTCTCGCCGGTGATAGAAAGTGGGTCGCAGAAAGCAAGGCCACTGACACTGGCCGCAGCGCACCGCGTCTTTCTTCCGGCGGCGGTGGTAAGCGCGGATTCCTCCCTGACGTGACGAGTCCCCTTTCTCTTCCCCTTGTTTCAGCCGGTCGTCACGCTCGCGAAGAGTCGTTCTCGTCATCGGTCGTCATCGTTTGTCCGGCGAATCGGTAATATTTGCCGGTGAAAACGCGCGCACACAAACGACGATACCGGACGCTCGTTATGTCACGGACAGGTAAGCCACCTCGATTTTGCGGATGCCCTTTCCACCGCCTCTTTCCTTTCTTCCGGCCAGATGATGATCAATGACATCACGCGATCTTCGCGAAATTCGGCCAACCGGATCGAACTCGCGTCCGGTAGATTCACAGATTTCGGACATAATTCGGTCAAATCCTGTCTTGTGCGCGAATTAATGTAAAATTTATGTTTTTAATTAATAATTAGAAATTTGATTATTAAATAAAAAAAACTTTTGATTACTGTACGTTACGTAAATTATACAGAAAAATATAACACGGGATGATATATGCAGATGTGGAAAGTGATAGTTTCGCGTTGCTTACGCGCGCACGTGATATAACGTCATCGTAGAGTAAATATCTTGTTTGTTTGCGATGAAAAAAAAAAAAAAAAAAACAAACAAAAACAAAGTTCCTTTCGCAAAAAGTGGGAAATAATTTTCCCCGTTTCACGTTTACTTTCTCCGATGTTGTTCCAAGGGTAAAACCAGCTCGCAAACGGACGAAACGCGAACGGTCAGTCACCTCGATTTGCTAACGAAATACCCGGCAATGACCGCCACGCGACTCTCACCTCACGAATTTCATGAATCAGCACGTTGTCATTGTTTTTCCAGTTAACGTCTTCTGTGACTCATTATTATACTATATGTAATTATCGTTGTCTGATATGTTGTTACGTATTATCTATATTACAGTCAGTATTAAACTGATCGAATAAATTACGAAACTCTCTTTCGCTGTGACGTAATTAACGAATTTATGACGTATATTAACGAGCGCAACGCGAAGCTTTCCGCTTTTCCTTCTCCGAAACCGGCCGATCGCATGATTTGTTATATATTTCGGGCATATTGTGACGCAAATGTCGTACTTCTTCGTAAGCGAAGTGAGTGAGTGCACGGTTTCCGAATCACAGACCGATCGCGATTGACGTGGCGGTAAATAGATTCTCTCCGAGAAGGGAAGGGAATTCCCTTTTCTCACGCCGTTTAACTTCGGTCGATCGATGAAAACCAAAAGGCGCGTAGAAACTCCCCTCTCTCTTCTCGCGCGGAACCGATTTATTGCTACGCGCTGTACGCGCGCGAGGGATTTCGTTCAGGAACACATCGCGAGCAAGCCGCTTGTTTTATTCGCGCGGCAGCGTCGTAAATCCGTCGCTTGTCAATGACCCCTGGAGAGAGAAACTCTCGCTCGGACTCGCCTCCGCGACCCTCTTTCCCCGTTCGTTCGCTGACAAATCTCGTTTTACATTCCTTCGATCTTTTGCGCGTCGCTCTTTGCCGCGATGTCGTTCCGAAATTATCAAAAAATTCGTAAAGAATACATTTGAAAACTGTATCGACAAATAAACCGATTAAATACAGCATTTCCTACGTAAACATATCAGCGTCGTATCAATATTGTAAATTAGTCGTATCAATATTGCAAAGGCGCGTTTTCTTACAAGAAAACGTTTCGCTCTATTTCAATAACACCGAGATAAAGAAAAAAACGCGCTGTTGTTTGTTTTGCTTGATTTGTATATAATCGACTCCGCGTTGTCGTCTCTCTCGTCCGAAAATGCGACGTCATTTTGCGTTTCGATTCCGAGGAAAAATATTGCGCAAAACAAAATCTACTTTACCGTCCTCGATACGAAGAGGGTGCGTCGTCATCACAATATTATTCAATTTCGCGGTCCGCGTGGCTGAAAAATAGTCGATATTTTTTGTCGTCGCTCGACGTTTTCTTTTTTGTCGCTCGTTTTCTCGCAAACCATGTTTGTTTCCATTCCGGCGATTTGTGTCATCGCGCGACGAGACAAAAGGTGGCGCAAATACGCGACAACGACAAATTCGCCTCCGCGTCGAATGTTATTAAAAAATATCGTTTGCGTAAACACGTTTGCCATTTCTCTCGTTGTCCCATTTTCTTTTTCCGCCGCCGTGTTTTCACTCGCTTCGGTTTAATTGCGGGAGAGAGAGGGACAGAGAGAAAGAGAGAGAGATTGTGTCGCGAACGATCTCGGCACAGCTTCCCAGAGAGAAAGAGTTTTTAAGCGGTCGAAAACAAAGAGAAGAGTGGGAGGGAGTGAGCAGGAGATTGGTAAGTAAGTGATCACTTATTCAGATATTATTAATTTAATTACACGACGTGCAATCATCGCCTTTCTCATCGGTTACTTTCACGTTGCAACGCGCTTCCGGATATTATATTTTTCTTTTTGTTTTCATTTCTTTTACGTAGGCAGCGCCCTCATTGTTTCTTTACGTAAAACACGCGCGCGGAAAAATGTGAAAGCGATCGGAGCGTCGCGTTAAATTATGTAAAATCATTCGCTCGCGAAGATTATCCGGAGAAACGCATCCGAGAAAAAATTTACGAGGGCACGTATACCGTAAGACATTTATTTAAACTGTTTTTTTGCGCTTCACATTTTTCTCCTAAAGTGGTTCGCGTTTTATTTTTCCCACAAAGTGCTTCTCAATTTCTCTGTTTGTTGTGTAAAAGCAATCGCACAATCTTTCTCTTAAAGATCGCAAATTTTTGTTAGGAAGAAAAACTATAAAACAAACTTCGACACGAATCTTTTTGTTCTGCAAAAGAGAGCACAGTGTATTATACATATATAACATTAAATAATATATATTATACATATAATTTATTATATATAGTATACAATATAAAGTATAATATTATACTTTATATTGTATATTATATATATTATGTACATACTACCGTAAGGTCACCGACCTCGGCCGCGCGACCGTGGTGAGGGAGGTCACTGACCGCGGGCGCGCGGCCTTGGTGGGGGGAAGTCACTGACCTCGGCGGAGGGGTCACTGATCTCGGGCACGTGACCGCGGTGGGGTCACTGACTTTAGTGATTATGGTATATATATAGATATGTGTGTGTGTGTGTATTATATATAGATATAGAATATTATATATAATATATATAATATTCTCTGTTTTACTCTTGTCCCTGTCATGTGACTTTAGTCACATAGTGTTTTTCTACTCCTTCCTATTATGTGACTTTAGTCACGTGTTGTTTTTCCATTCTCCCTTTTTCCTTTTATTTTTTGAGTTTGATTTTCATGCGTTATTTCTGACATCTCTCATATGTACATCATGTGTATTATATTGTTTGTAGGACGTATATATTAGCTGTCATTGTGGTGACAGGTTAAGTTCACTCACACTACACGTTAAATTAAAAGCAATAATAAAAAAACATATGTTTTTTTAATCAATGCCAATGTCAATTGCAATATTCATCAAAGCGGCAAGAACAAAAGAGAGAGCGCGGACCACACGCAGTTAGTTAATGATTGAATTGCAAATTTATGCAGCTGCGCATTTTTCATGCAGATCTCACGAAAAAAAAATGTACACCAGAAAGAATTAAGCGGGAGACAGAAAGAAAGAGAGAAAGAAATGTTTATACGTTTTTACACGATAATTTGCATGCAACCGCGTGCGATGCCACTGTCTATTCTTGTAGAAAACACAGCGGCCAGTGCCTCGCGGATTGCCTTGGCCCGGGCCGTTTGCAGCCTGTTGAATTTCGGTGAAAAAAAAAAAAAAAAAAATGCACGTGAAACTGTGTGTGCGTCTGTGTGTTTACATGTGCGACGACCTTATCGCGTTCTTCCCTCGCACACACTATCTGTCAGAAATATTACCTGGACGAATCGGCGGACAAAAGATATATCGACCGATATTGCGAGATCGCGAGGACCACGGTCGTCTCGCGCGTCAAAAACACGACGAACACTCAGCGCGCCATTTAATTGAGAAAAGATTTTGTGATATCATTGTGTTATAAGTTTGCAAGAGACCCGAGAGAGATAACCGAGATTTACGTCACGTGAGAGAAGCAATCCGCGCATAATAAATTGTGTGAGATAAACAGTAGAGGGAAGAGGATCGCTGAGAACTTAAAGACGTGTGCGGCACGTGACACGCGATGGCAGAGAAAACACGCGTTTGCCGGCGGCGCGACATTACACGCGTAAAAGAGATACGATTTATTCTAGTGCATCTACGAGCGTGTATATTACATCGCGCGCTCGCGATCGGGTTACAGAAAAAAATGACGGAGAAACGACACCTCTCTCTTTCTCTCTCTCTCTCTCTCTTTCTGTTTTTCGCTCGCGGCATCGAGCGCATACTGAAAGCTCTCGAAGCACTTGACGTGACCTTGCTTTGTCACTGACCTGTCCTAGGCGGTGCCTGCAGGCTGGTGCCATAGCAACGCAACTCGCACGCGTGTGCGCGCCCGTGTAGTTTACGGGCGAGTCGCGCACTCTCCGCTCTCCGCGGCCACCCACTCGAGCTCCGATTTCGTCGAGACGACAACGACATTCGGCGTCCGGTGCAACGGCACCGAAAGGTTTTTTGGCATTCAGAAATAGCGTTCTTTGTACGCGCGCGCGAGCGAGATAAACGGCGCGGTGTCCACGTGCGACCGTGAAACGCGCGCCCGAGAAACGGAGCGCCCGGATCGGCCTCGATGTGGCCGAAGCGGGCAACAAAGAAGGTAAAAAGCCCGCTCTGACGCAACGTGAACGAGAATTCGATGTAACGTTGCAACGTTGGCGCGCTTTTCGTGACACACACAAGATCTATCTTTGCGAGAGAATTGCAATTTATTTGGGAATTGAAAAAGTTTCGAAATGTGAGCTTTGTTTAAATAAACGCTCTTTCTTTCCCTCGAGCCATGTTGTTGATTTATTACAAAAATATTTGTGTAATTACACACACGAAGGCGTGTGACGGACTCTTCTTTGTATTCTGTTACATTTTTATCTATAGATAAAAAAATATGTATAGATAAAAATATGTTTATTACTCACGTATTTCTGCCTCTCTCTCTCTCCCCGGGAGAAAAATGCGAACAAAGAACAATATTTAACAAGTGCGTTCTTTGAAATTAAAAACCGAAAAAAAAAACAACAAAAGCTAGTAAGAAAAAACATACAAACACAGATAAGTAGATGTACAGAAGACACAAAACGTAAAATAGACGCGTACACGTGGATAAGATAAGAAACTCGAAAATTATCTCGCCTTAACTTACCTACAATATCACATTTTATTTTTGAGAGATAAACACGCGCACAGTAGTCAAACGAAATTTATATCTATTGTATCTAATATAACCGCGCCTAAGCAACTTTTGTTTTTCCATTATCGTATCGAGAGAGAGAGAGAGAGAGAGAGAGAGAGAGAGAGAGAGAGATGTTTGAGGGAAGACAGATTAGCGGTGTCAACAAATAATTTTGAATATAATCTTGGTGGCGTACCTCGATTTCAGGCGTTCTTCTTGACGACGACGACGACGTCGTTACGCAACCGAGAAATATCAATTTTAATCAGACTGCATCGCGGCGGCGGCGGCAGGGCGGCAGACGGGAATGTCTGTCAATATGGAGCTGCGTTCCGAATGAGGTCGTTGTACGTACAAGAACGTAGGTATCTGGATTGTCAGGACGGAAATAACTCAAAGAAGAGAACCTCATAATATTCTCCGTTACATGTCTGTGTGCAGCGCGATATTATCCTTCTCCCCGCGAGCGTTTGACACGTACAAAATAAATCGGCATCCTTTCGCGGCGTCGCTAACGCCGCGTGAAAATTTCACCTCGGACAAATTCGCAAGCTGAATTTTGCGCGCGCAATTTCCAGAAGTTTCACACGCGTCGCGTGGCTCGCGCTTGCGTCGGGAGTAAATGTATTATTTTCTCTTGACCACAAAGTGCTTGAAAAACAATGTTGACATTTGTATGGTAATAACGTTGTTTTTGGAGAAACAAGAACTGGTGCTACAAGATGTCACAGTGACAAATGTATTTTGTCTTCAAAGAGTCTCCGCTTGCTCGTTGTTAATTCTTGGGATCTTATTTAGATGATCCTCTCAGAGCCTTGAGAAATATTTTATATAAAATAAATTTTCTATACACGTGTTAATATTTTTTTTAAAAAACATCTTGTATATATAGCGCAAATTAAAAGATTTTATTCTGCCGCACTGTTTTTTGCACACAATGCAAAAAAATGCGAATATTGTATAATAATAATGTTGAGAAGAAAACAAATATCGCGTTTCGTTTTTAAATGTCTTCTTAAGAAGGTGTGGTTGTGGTTTTTTCCTCATTCTTAGTTCCGGATACTATTCTATGCGTTTTTTACATATTGAAATATTAGGCGTCGCTTCAACATGAATTTCGCATCGAGATCTTCACGTGACCGCAAATATTGCCGATACGTCGGGATTATGAACCGTAAACCATTTGCGATTTACATTTCTCACGAAAAGTATTGACGTGTGACGTTACTTTTTGTCAAAAGAAAAAACCGTCTATGCAAATCGATCGCTTATTACATGCGCCGTGAATTTGTGTCTCGTGTTTCGCGGCCCGCACGAAAGCAAAAACGCGTAAATGCTTGCACACAGAGTATGCAAACACACGACGGGAGATTAATTCGATGAATCATGCGAATCTCAACTTAAAAATAACGAGAACTGCATGTGCTAGTCGCTTTTCGTAAACACCAAGTAATTGCGTCCAGTTTTAAACAAAGAATTCTTTTTTTTTTTGTAAAGTTTTTCTTATTATAGTAAAAAAAAAACTGTCCTATTTAATTGTTAATTATTTTTGTTATTAACCGAAATGTCAAACGTGTCACGTAAAACTAAAATTGTTTATGTAATATAATAATAATAATTATTATTATTATTTGTAGTGGACACGTATACAAACGCAACTACAAAATAGTGAATATGGAAAAATAAAATTTAGTAGTAATTGAGATGCGCATCAAGAGGCGAGACAGCCGTGAAAAAAATACTGGCGCTAACAAACCTTAATTGAATAACAAAGAAACACATATATACCTAACTTGAGTTACATAAAAACACTCATTTACATATGTAAAAAGAATACTAAAGTGATTCCTGATAAATTATACATAAACGCACAAAGGTACAAACGCTCTCATTTATAAGAGCGCAACACGGTTGTTTACTACTGCGTGTGAATAAAGGAGTGCTGCTTGAAATTGAATTTCGAGCACGACGCACAAAGAAAATGTGATAAATCCGCGCGAAAACAGTGCGACATAAGGCATAGTAGAGCATATACATCCGCCACGTGTCGTATCGAGGAAGTATCGATGCGAAAGACGCGGGCTTGCGCGGTTGTTTGTCTATTCATCGGGTGGAAGTGAACAAAAGCCACGTGCCGAACGAAATTATATCACGGCGACGTATAATGATCTTACGAAATCGAACAAAGGTGCGCACTTATACGCGCGCTTACTCACTCACGACACGCGCCAAATGATCTACGCAATTGAATGGACGCAATATATAGAATTCGACGTAAACGACCTATTTAAAGAAAAAAACAAAAAAAAATGGTTGAAGCTTGCAAATAGGAATATATGTGTTGTGCGAACAAATCGGCAACAGATTAACCGTATTTCGCGTTATCTCGCGTTCGTATTGATTCGCTCGGGTGTGAATGACGTAATTTTTGCGAAATTCGTAGCGAGAATTAAATTGCACGAACGAAAAAAAAAAAAAAAAAACAAAACAAAACAAACAGTGCAATCGATCAATTACTCGGAATTGGCACGAATTCGTGACTGATATTACGCGTCGTCGTAAAATAATAATCGATTCGTCGGGAGCCGATCGCGAGTGTTACGTCATCGTCAGAGTTTTGGCGATGGTCGCGATAATTAAATCGCGAGGAAAGTTTCGGCACATTCGATTCCGAGAATCGCGTTCGCTCATCATCAGCTCGTGAATAATCAATTTTCCCGCTTGCGCGCGCGCGCGCGCGCCACACACACACACACACACACACACACACACACACACACGAAAACTGCGCAGCGCGCGGCGCAGTACACGCGCGCTTAATTTTAGTTTGGAGAATTGTTGCGACGATAGAGACGCAACCGCATAATGACGATGCTGCGAAAGGAGCGCGCGCTAATTGGGCGTTGGCCAAAAGCCGCGAAGTTCCGTTCGCGCGTTTTCGAAAGAAAACGACACGATTTTCGCACGCACAGGCAGTTTCTGATACATCGTTATATACATGCATAGTTTATACATTTGCTTTTTCCGAAGTTGAATAAAGAATTTAAAATATTCAAGAATGTCGAGGACACGAAGAAGAATTGAAAAAAATTACGTGAGAAAATAATACCAGATGTGACAAATCCAAATCCGAGACGCTTAAACATCGAAAATAAGTCTTAAAAATTCTATGAATTGTTTGAAATTATTTGTAGAATTCTAAAGAACACACATCACACACACACACTTGCTCCTAAGAACTGTGTGTGCGATTAAACGGCTGATACAACGCCGGAGGTCAAAGTCTGTTCGTCTTTCATGACGAACCACCAAAGAGCAAACACAAAAAGAGTTCAAGGTTCTAAATGAATCAATGAAAAGCTAGCGTTATAGTTCAAGTCGCTTTTGTTACTACTCGAACATTTTGAAATCTCGACGTTTTAGAGACAAGACCGTAACCCGACGCGACTTCAGTCATCACTCGAGCCGGGGGCTCTTGCCGATCTATATATATACCGCGTGTTTGTAAACGAAATACCTCACTTCGTCTTCGTAAAATGTCGAGAGTTTCCAATTCGCGAAGACTCGTAAAATATCTCAGAGAGCGAAAAGCCGCTGCGCATTGAACGGTGTTACGCTCTTGAACGTATGAAATTCTCTGAGAGAGATCAAAAGACCTTTTTCCTCCCTCTTTCGCCACGTCGCGGCGGTTTGTCTCACGAGTCATCGTAATTCAAGGATATTCGACACATCCGCACCATTCGATAAGGATGCGTCCCACGCAGCGCCGTATGCATATTTTTTTATTGTTCCTCCGTTGCGCGCGATCTCTTTCATTGGAGACACACGCGCTATGACTTTCAGTCCCGGGAGCGTCATCCGGTTTCGTCAACGAACGGATGCGTCGCAAACAGAATATTCCACGAAGCCCGCTCTCGTGATAGCGCGCGCGCGAACGAGCGTCTGTCATAAAAATAAGTAATGCCTGTGCACAAGCAAGAGAGCGCAATGGCGCCTGCTTTTTTCGTCGCCACGAAACGATTTTTCGCGCAAGAACTCTACGTTCCCGAACACGTGTAGACACTTCACTTTTTTCTTCGTGTTTATCGAGAGTTCAGTCTCTTCTGTCAGAAAGTTTCCGCGTCTCTCTCTCTCTCTCTCTCTCTCTCTCATACCTACGTAAGAAAGTTTGAATAACCGATAAGACTTTGTGTTTAGGAAACTGACATAAAAGGTTACAGGTCTTTCGACTTAGCGCGCATTTTCTCTCGCGTCCTTACTGTTCCAGCGCTTCTTTATTTTTTTATTTTTTTATTTTTTAAAGAAGACGGATCGCGCAGCATCAATTACGCGTCTTTTTCAGATAGGGAGAGCTTCTCTCTTTTTTTTTTCCCCATCAAATTCTCTTGTTTTTCCGCGCGATATTTATTCACCGCCTCTTTTTCAATAATGCACAGTTTGCGAAACGTGAATTATCGCGTTAATAATAAAAAAAAAAAAAAAAAAAAAGAAAAACTGTGAAGAAGTCAACGCGCGACAAATCGAGCGATCGCTTTCGTCGCAGAGCGCGCGCGCGTTGCATAATAACGTTCTCTCGGCTACGCTCGTTGGCGCTCGCCAACGATTGCATCGGCCTCAACAACCCGCGGAGGGTTCCCTCCCCTGCCTGCTCCCTCCTCCATCCGACTCACTCAATAGCGGATTCCAGCGGGACGTGGAGAGGAGTTCGGGGTAGAGAGATCGGTCGGTTTCCTCCTGCTTTCCTCGTCGCGTCCCGCCGACGCGCCGCGCCCGAGACTCGAGTGCTTTCGGCCGAGTGGCTGAATTTGTCCTGCATAGGGGGCATCGGGACATTACCCGGGTGACCTTGGCTGGTGCGGACCGCGACGCCCGACGCCTGTTTGTGCATCGGGCCGGCCCGAGCATTGCACCTTGCTCTATCATGCGAGCGAGCGAGCGTCGTTCTCTCGCTCGCGCTCGCGTCGCGCGCGTTTCTTCCTCTCTTTTCCCCTCGCGCGCGCTTCCCACTTACTCGGCCGCCTCTCTATCGCGAGAGGCCGATATACTCTTCTTTCTTTCTTTCTTTCTTTCTTTCTTTCTTCGGCAATCTTCCCGCGAATCTCCGTGTGTAATCGATTTCATTCCGCCGCGCAGCGATCATTAATATCCATGACCAAAACCTGTCGAATCGGTCGATTTCTCACGAGATCTTTCGCGCGCGTCCATAGTTTTATATTTATATTCTCGTTCCAAGTGAGAAAAATATGAATTCGTGCGTTTTACAAAAAACTCGTAATTATTTTAATTACAATTCTTGTAAAAAAATTGCAAGTTTTTTTCCTTTTTTTTTTTTTTTTTTTTTTTACGTCAAAGTTATTGCGCAATTTTACCGCAAATTAAGTTTTCGACTTTTTATTATTTTTTTCCACTTTATTTTTTTCTTCCGTTCCGGTTTTTTTTTTGTTTTTCGGGAAGAATTAACATTTCCACTCTCTCCCGTGGTCGCTTTGTCGAGAGCGAGCGTGGGCAGAGTCGTCTCTATGGCAAAGACTCGAGCGAATTCTCTATTTACGAGCGTTTCTCTCCTCCGCCGATCTCGACTCCCGGATCGTCTCGGATTTTCGACGCGCTCTCTCGCGTCTTCTTCTTTTACCTTCTCCTTGTTCCGCGTCCCTTTTCGTTCCCGAGACGGCCGGATGGATGGAGAAATGTAGTTTCGGGTGGTATAGCCCCCTTAACCGGTTTGGATGACTCTCTCTTGACGTGTTGCAAGGTGCGCGCACGCTAGAGGCGTTCCTCCTCTAAGCAACACTTTGTAGGGTTCGTTAAGGCGACGCGCGTCTTATTTTACCCCTTAAGTGGTCGTGTGAAAAAAGACCGAGACGGAGAAGAGAAAGAGAGTAAGAGAGATAGAGAGAGAGAGAGAGAGAGAGAGAGAGAGAGAGAGAGAGCCGTTTGGGATTAAATATAAACGTCGGAGAGGCTGCGAGCGGTTAATATAACCGAAGGTCTGCCTCGGGGAAAAAAAAATGCACTTTAAGCTCGGTGTATTACTCGCGCCTGATGTACTCTTGAACCTCCGCACGCCGAAGCGCGCGCCGCGTCGGGATGTGCGCGCATACAAGTTGCATAAGAGAACGAAGTGCAAGGAAAACGATGAGATAAAGGCAGCAAAGCACAAAGCGATTCGCGTTGCGTTACGAGAGAAAGAGAAGTGTGTGTATCAGACGCGGTTGTTGCTGGTTATCAGTGCGATTTTATTTGCCGTGCGAACATTTGTTCGCTGTTTGCTCTCGATTGTTAAGAGAACACTCACGCGATCTCCGATAACGGACGACTAGTTAAGTGCAGAAAACGACGGAAAACAATTAAAACGCGCGCGTAACGGGAGAATCGTCGGTCATAGGCGGCGGCGGGCGGGCGGGTGCGGAGACGCGGCAGACGGTCGATCGATTGCAGCGAGTAATCGCTCCCGTCGGTTGCGCAACCGTCTGCCGCGAAATTCTTTCTGCGAATTTCAGCCGAGACCTTGCCTCGGTAATAATGCCGTATACACACCGGGTGTCGCACGATAAAAAGTGAGAAGAAATATTGTAATTTACGTAATTACGCGTTTCTTTCTCTCTTTATTTTTTTTTCTCTCTTTTTTTCGTGTGTACATGACACTTCGTTGCTTTTACTGACAACATATCGTTTTCTACCGTTATCATCACGAGCAACAACGCTTATCGGCAAAACGTCATTATCATCAATGTTAAAACCGGACCTTGGTCAATATTGCGCCACGGTGGTATCAGCATTGACCTGTTACGCTTTTATGCACGGTTAAATTCTCTTTCGCGCGCGCACGTCGTCGACGACGGCGGCCGTTGTCGATTGGCGGCACCTCTTATGTCACACTGGCGCAAACTCTCTGAATATCGGGGGCTTCGCTCTTCTCGGGGGAGTTGAATAAAACACTCGCCGCCGCCGCCGCCGCCGCCGCCGCCGCGTGTTTCATGGCCATCCCGTGATGTTCGCGCGCGCTCGCGCTTCGTAACGATAACGCGATCGATACTCCTTTCGCGACGCGCGAGACGCAATTTCTCTCTCTTTCTCTCTCTCTTTCTCTCTCTCTCTCTCTCTCTTTCTATCTGTCCCTCTCTTTCGCTCTCTCATCTCTCCCCTTTCTCTTTCTGTCATTACCGCCGCGCCACGAGAGAGTCTCGTTTATTTTCGACCCCGCGGGGAGAGGCGTCGCGGCGCGCTCGGCACGTCGGCGATACCGAGAGGTCGATATCGTTGTCGCGACAACGAACGATGCACTTCGATGAAACGTCCGGACGACATTCCCCGAAAGTGAGATCATCGCGCGACACTTAAAGCTCGTGCGCCATATCGTAAACCCCGTAGTCGTTTCTGTTAACATTCGCACTCTCTCTCTCTCTCTCTCTCTCTCTCTCTCTCTCTCTCTCTCTCGTCTAGTCGGAAAAAAAAACTCAAATCGATTTTGCTCAACGACACGGACATTTCATTCACGCCCGATTATCAGCGTTGCCGAAAATGTGTTATACGTCGAAGTAATCATATATATTGTATATTTTTTTACTACATATATTTTATCATATACGCTATATATATATTTTACCCAAGATAATAATTAAAATAATATTTTTAAATTTGTCGAGGGCGTGTTTTGAAAGAGCGAGAAAAAAAGCACGAGGTCAGTGATAATGACTCGAATTAATCTGCTTTGTTTTTCTTTCAAGCGATATTTGCGACAGTCTCTCTTGAAGATTGTGTACAAAATACGCACATAACATCGCACATGCTAAGAGATTAATTATCATTAATTACAGGAGCGATTTATCGAAGGTCACGAGCGAGCGAATAAATCACAACCGCGCTCGTTCAAATTTAGATTCGCGAAGTGTCACGGCCGCGGCGGAGGAATTCCGCGCCGACCTTATCATAGGTCAAGAATTTTTGATTTTTCGTAACCGCTTGATTTTTTTTGTTTTTTTTTTTGTTTTTTTTTATATAACAGCATGATGTGTACATATTGTTGCTGAGACGGTTTATATATCGGGTAGTTGCGTCGCGGGCGATTAAAAAACCGAACCGTTTACGACGGTTTTAATCGGCGTTGAATAAGGCGGTGCACGTAAGCGAAGACAGAATTTCGCAAGTGTTATTTACGCGCTTTTATATGACGATCAGGACGATGAACCCGAGCGCGACGTTTGCGTCTTGTTTTTCGTG
Source organism: Pseudomyrmex gracilis (assembly GCF_002006095.1). Classification (NCBI taxonomy): domain Eukaryota; kingdom Metazoa; phylum Arthropoda; class Insecta; order Hymenoptera; family Formicidae; genus Pseudomyrmex; species Pseudomyrmex gracilis. The sequence goes on from NW_018020703.1 coordinate 257,590, forward strand.
GTATGACATTGCGATCCATCTTGTGTCATATCGATACGTATCGTTCGTGCACGTGGTCGTGCGCGTTCACGGTGCGTGCGCCCGCGCGCGCGCGCGTGTGTGTGTACATATGCGCACAACGAAGGAACAACGATAAAATAAAAAGAAAAACGGGCGTCGACGACAAATAAATCGGCGAAAATAGATTTTTCCTGTCGAAATGTTTCGAAAAAATTGTCGACGCGCGTTACGCAATTTGCTTTGCAGGAGGTACGCGCGCGCGCACAGTCGTGTTATCGAAATTGCAGCTGCGTCTCGCACGCAAGGATCTTTTTTTTTTTTTTATCGTTTATCGGAATTAAGTGATTTCGGAACCTCCGATATATATCGCGATGGAATATATCGTCGAGACAACGATGCGTCGAATATGTATTAGCGACACAATAATTGCCACGACTCGCTTTGTTTTTGTTATCTTGCATTGTGTGTATTTTCCCTCTCCGAGCGTGTCGTCGTGAAATTAAGCGTCGGGGCAAATATATATATATATATATATACATATATATATATATCGGTCGTAATCAGTTAATGACACTGCGATTCGTCGAAAAGAGACGCAACGCGCGTCGCATGTCGATATCTTTGTATTTATATACACATGCGCATACATACATGTGTGTTTTGCATATTTTTTTATCGCTATTGATTTTTATTACGCGTTTTCTTTTTCATTGAAAACACGCGTGATTCTTCGGCTTGTAATCCGGTTTGGTGTCAGCGCGTAAATTTATACTTCAACGAATATTATTTATTAATGACACCCGAGATGCTTAAAGAAGACGCAGTGCGTTATGTTTCGAAAACCGAGAGAGAAAGAGAGAGAGAGAGAGAGAGAGAGAGAGAGAGAGAGAGAGAGAGAGAGAGAGTGTGTGTGTGTTGCTTACAAAGTGCAACAAATCTTATTTAAAGCGCGGCGGCTTTTAATTTTCTCTCCCTACTTCGTCTCGAGTCCGCGTCGTCTTAAGCCACACGACGAATTTTTTTCGCCCGTAGAAAATAGCTCATCCGCGACTTTTGACTGCGATTGCACTTTCTCGTCGCGCGCGGCGACAAAACGCATTAATCTCTCGCGTATGCATCTCGTAACGTCTCTCCGTGTCTCTCTCCGTTCGTTCGTTCACAAAACGAGACGCGCAAGAAGTGCCAAGGGTATTTATAAATACACTCTACCGCGCGCATCCTGTGCGTCGAACCTGTGCGCGTCTTTTCAGAAAAGGGACGAGAGGCGCGCACAGGGTGGATGTTACACCCGCCCGGCGACGATGGAAACGACGCGGGCGTCGGTCGTATCGGGGCTTATGTATTCCAAGTCGTATTTCCAGGCGGTCTCTTCGCACATGCAAGGTCATCCCAAGCGCGGCTGCAGTCGCTATCGTCACGCCGCCGTCCTTTCTTCGTTTCCCCCCTCCCCCGTTTCCTCTCGTCCTCCCTTGTACTTGTATAATACGCGCGTTTGCGCAAACGTTGATTCGCACACCGCGTCGCTATCATTTCGAAGAAACCCGCCCGACGATCGAGCCGTAATGACTACGAGCGCGCCTCGAGATTGTCGTTTTATAAATCGGAACATTTCCAGATCACGAAGTTCAGAAAAATATTTTAAAAAATTATTTTCGAAAACCATCTTTTTTTCTAGAATTTTATCTTCTTCATCGAGATTCCCGACACGATTACAGGCGGAAAAATCGTTAAGAAATTATTCGGTAAAAAAACAGATTTATTCGTCTTATCTAATTTATTTATTCGCGATATCTCTTACATTGTGCGATTTTAGGCGGAAAAATGGTTAAAAAATCATTACACACACACACGCACACACACAATATAAAACCAGAAGATTTATTCGTCTTATCTCTAAAGCGCGATATCTCTTACGTTATTTACAAACGTCGATGTTCGCCAAAAGCTTCTGAAGCCGCTTTTTTCTCTTTTCCTCGCGCAACTTGCTCCCTCCTCTCATTCTCTGTCACTGGTTTTTTTGTTCGCTTATCTATCGCGTTCATCGCAGCACGCGCAGCACAGAATGCGTGCGTGCGTGCGTGCGTGCACATTCGCGCACACTCGGACGCGCCCTAAACCTACCTACGTGTATGTACGTACATTTGCAGGCCCTACCGAGCATCGAGAATGCGGCGATTATGCAACCGGTCTCGGCGCAACGGGGTGCTGCTGCCGAGAGAGAGAAAGAGAGAGAGAGAAAGAGGCTCTCACATCGAGGCCTATTGCTCGCTCGTCATGCGTCGATCTTTTTACCGTTGAAAAAAATCACTTTAATAGCACAACGTCGAGGTTTAACGCGCGAGTCTCCACACGCGCTCTCGGGTTATTTATAATCGAACGCCGTCCGACTCCGTTGTAGATTTATTTCGCATTTATCGCGCCGGGTCGCGCCGCGACTGTAAATCTGCTTAAAAGGATTCCGTCCGACTTGGACCCGTCAGCAGCGCGAGAGCTTTTCGTCCGATAAAAAATGCCCTTAATTCCGGTTGCGTTCAATCGCCGCGTAATCTCCGACGTTTACGTATGACGCACATTCGTTTTGATAGCCGGACCGACAGAGAAAGATTAAATCGCTTTAAACCGAATTAATTCATTCATTTACTTATTAAAATACATGAAATGTAGTTTTAAATTGTAAAAAAATACGAAACGCTTCGGATCTCTCGTTTTTTTTTTTTTTTTTTCTGTCGCGTCTGCGAACAGCCGAATTTGTATTTCAGTCATATGGAAAGGAAAATAACCGCAGGAAATTAGCACAATATATTTCCTCCTCTTGAATGCTAACGAAACATGATGCGCAACTTAAACGACGACGATGACGACGATGATGCGTACATATAAACCGATCCTTTTCACGCGTTACGTAAGGGACGCGCCGAGCGCACTACGTCGTTGCGCTGAAGATTCGGCGGCGGTCGAGACGCTTAATGACCGTGGCTCATCGACCTAGACGCATACGCAAGGTCATGCGGCCACTGCTCCATTGGTATTATAACCTCAACCTTCTCTCCG
>NW_018020703.1:261195-272012 GCF_002006095.1 Pseudomyrmex gracilis
AAAAAAAAAAAAAAAAAAAAAACACAACAGTTTCTTGATTGCGGAGAGAAGCGCGAGATAAATTTTGCAAGAGATGATCGCCGAGATTTTCGCGCGAAATAAACACACACTCCGACGCGCGTGCGTTGCGTTTAAGCGCGAAAGAAAGAAGTCGCGCCTACGTACAACCGGAGCTCGGAATGCATTTGCGAGCCGCCTCGCGACGAGAGAGTTAAACGAGTACGGGGAATGCAGGCGATTATGCAACTAGTTGCACTGCTAGCTTCTTGTGTCACACAAGGGGCGCTGCGCGAACACGCTCGCGCGCGCACGTCGATGAACTTTTGTGCGCAGGTAGTAGTTCGCTCGCCACCTGCTTTTCTTTTTTTCCCTCATCTGTGTAACAGAGTCCGGTTTAATAACCTCGTCGTTAAAGATCTTCGGGTAATCAGGCCGACGGTGCATTACGTCGAGCGCGAATATATTTAACGTTCGCAAATAACGTCAATTTTATTTCTCTCGAGACTATAATCTCGAGATACTCGCGTGTAAAAGTTCCGCGAAAATCAAACGCGCAATTTTCACCTTCGGATATCGATGTAACGAATGGTTTTTTTTTTTTAATTTTTACACGCAAAGCACGTCGCGATCCGCTCGCGCGCACATTTTAATCGATTGACGGATCGGATGACGCATAATATTCCCGTGCGTATAAAAAATGCAAATTGAAGATTATGCATTCGGGACTTGCAACAAGCGAGATGCTTATCGGATTCTTCTTCATGCATTTGATGCGATAACGCAAAACCGGCACGGTGAATCCTCACCGAGCGGTAGCGCTCGGTAGTAGACGCGCGCGCGATGATGTAACCAGTTTCTAGGCTTTCGTGTCGTCCGTTGTCGGCTTGTCACGGGAAAATACCAACGACACACGCTTGTCTCCCCGGCGAAAACCCCGCGCTTCTCCCCACCCACCCCGGTAATATCGTGCCCTATGTGTGGTGGTGAATCACCCCGATTTCACGCCGGTCTGTAATATCGAGTAATAGATACCTACCCGCTGTGCCTTTTATGCTTGTCACTCGCGCGCGCCGAGGCAGGATGCGGTCTTAATCGATATACCGCATCGTGGGGCCATTACACGCACGTATATACATACACGTACGTATATATATCTCGTTGTCGCTTTGCAATCCTTCGATCGCGCGCGCGCAAATCCGCTTCTATTTTCCCGTTCCTTCTAACGGCAAACAACATCCCTCGTCGGAATTTGTTTCATCTATTCGTTCAAATTTGCTCAAGCGAGTTTCGATTGAATAAATTTAAATGTTTAGACGGATTAATTTTTCATTGGTTTTTTTAATTCGCGCCGTGGGTATTTAACACAGGAGGGTTGTGCATTACTCTACTTTTTTTTTTTTTTAATGTAAATATTGTATTTTTCAAATTACTTCGCCATGTGTTTGCAGAGCGGATGGGTTTGCAGCGGCTCCGTTTGTGTGATGGTAAATTTTGTTTTTTTTTTTGTTTTTTTTTTTAATTTTTTTATTTATTTACGATGCGTCGCACGCGCGCATCGAATTTGCATAGCGGAGCTTCATATAAAAACGCGCTCGTCTCTTTTTGCGCTCTTGCCGCGCGCGCGTTTGGTTCTGAAAATAAATACGCCCATTGTCGCGCTTTAATTAATCAAGCCGCATACGCGGCTGGCGTCAAGCCGCGCATTGCGAATGTTTCGCAACAATGTTCGCGAGCGCGTTTGCAAAGTGCAAAGATCTTCCTCTCTCACTCTTCTCCCTCCCCTTCTCACCGTCGGCGACGAAAATGTCGTTGCTCTTGAATGAACGTCGGCGTATAATCGATCTTTCTTCGAAGGTAAGAGAATGTATAAGGACAGCGACGGTCGGTGAATATCAAAAAGTCGATTAACCTACCGAAGCATCTGCTCGCTGTTGAACAGCAACAAACATCACAAACTATTAATAGTCCGCTGCAACTCGAGTCGACCTTGATTTTAACGTCACGCGCACACGTGCGCGGGGCCACCCTTTTGTTGCTAGCAGCGAGTATCGCGCATTTCAAAAAAACGAACTTTGATCACAATCGATCAATCGTCCTTTCTTGACTTAAACACACAAATGCGAAACGGGAGAAAGATATTATATTTTTGTGATTTTAGCAACAAAAAAAACGCAGCTCGGTCATCGAACTTGCACCTAAAAAAAAAAAGCCTTTCTCGTTCCGAATTTTTAAATTCGCCCAAGAATATTACATTTTCGAAGACGCTATGCGCGAAAATAATACAAAATAAAGTTACGAATTTGGATTTCGTAGAAAATCGTGCATCGTTCCCAAATTAAAGCTTTACAAAGGCGACGACGACGACGACGAGGCAAGGCGCGCGACGCGCCTCCATCGAGCGATCGTACAGCCCGCTGCCGCCGTCGCCGATGGGGAAAGGGGAGTTTGCCGAGCGAAGGGGAGGGAGGCGGTTGGTGTGTGTGTGCGCGCGTGGGGTGAAGGGGAGGGGGCGGCAACGGACGCCCTTGAGCGACGGGCAATGCACCGTGCGAGGTTCAAGGCAGAGCGGCGGTTGCCGTCGCGCCGCCACTGCCGCCGCTGCCCTTCGCCGTCGCCCCCTTCCTTTACCCCTCGTATCCGGACACCCCACCTCCGCACACGCTGCACTCCCTCCCGTCCGCTCGCTCCCTTCTCGCCGCCTTGTCGCTCGATGCAGTATGCAGCTCTCTCTCGCTCTCTTTCTCTCGGGCGCGCTTCCCCCCCCACCATCTGGCTCCGCTGTGTCGCTCCCTTTCTCCTCTCTCTCTCTTCTTCGCCGCCCTCTTTTCCGTCGTCTCGGATCCTCCGAGGACGCGGCATCGCTGCACCACAGCGGATCTTGACCTATTTTTGCGCGGGAGGGAAGAGACTCGAGGGGTGAACGTGTGTAGAACCCGCGCCGGTTTCTTCGCGTCATCGGGACTTGAAACTAAAAGTTCGACGTGAAAAGAAACGTACGACGAAGAAGATAAGTTTCAGAAAGATAGAAATGGGCAGTAAATTATTTGTTAAAGTTTATTACATCTAATGCGAGATAAACAGTATATGTGTATCATAAATAAAATGACAGATTATTTATACATTAGCGCCGCGTTACGCGTAAAGTTACCACAACAAGGTGTGTATTACCATATACACTTCACGCTGCGTGTAGTGGTAAGAAAAAAAAAAACTGTCATTTAAAATAACGTCGCGTTCGTTGAAACGAACCGCTGATCTGGATGCACGGATTATGCAAATTGCTGCAAAATTTGTGAATTTGTTCAGACGGTTTTTGCAGAAAGAGACATCCTTTAATTTTTACGATCTTCCCTGTGGAGAGACCTGTCCGCGAGAGATAAACATGTGCGTAAAATTTATTTTTATACTTTTTTTTCTTACAACATATAAATATATATCTCTTAATTTGGTTTTAACACAATAGATTGGGATGTAAATTGGAAACTTCGGGAAAAAAAATCGGTTCTCCTTAAAACGTTGATTTATTAAAAGCTTTCCAAGATGTTCGACAGAGAAAATCAATTTGAGAAAAAGACGCAATTGCAAATGCAACATTTTACACTACAACACATTAGTTTTACAGGAAACCCAAGAGAACAAAATATTCGTGTGGTTATTTATACGAAACTCTCCAGATGCGGGAAAGGGGATATGTTTGGATCTTCGAGATGCGCGCATCTGCCTCGGGGAGCTGCGCTTAATCAGAGACACCCTGTATACCGGCACACGGTTGAAGGTTACGCACGGAGGAGAAAAGAACGGTCGGATGGAATGCGTGTGGAACTGGAGGAAAGGAGGAGGGATGTGAGGAGGAGATCTACGACCCTCTGTTCCCGCAGTTGCGCGTCTCCCCGGCTCTTTTGTTTCGTGGCCGCGGTGAACTTTTAGCATCTTTTACTGTCACGGCGGTCTCGATAAAATCATAAGAAAATCGCGTTACAGATATATCTTTATCGCGCGTGGAAAACGGGGGAAACTTGATTCTCTTTTTATTCCGCCACGCGAGGGGAGAAAAGAAACATATGTCCGATGTGTATGTGTTTATTGGAAATGTGAAACTTCTTTAAAAATCCGTCTTTGCGAAAAATATAAAAACGTGAAAATTATTTGTGTCAGACGTGTTTTCGTTCGATCAATCGATGTGTCATTGTCGAAACTCTTTGGAGAATTCGTCGTTATTGTTTCTCTGCGCGCAGCCCCTTCCTCCGGACACGATGCCACGAAGAGCATCAACGAGACGGCAGTCACGTTTTGCGGTATGTTCGAGCAAATATTTTTCTTGCGGAGTTCGGTTGCCTCTGGCTATCTCCAGTGTTTTGAATCAAGTATATTTGGCCCGCGCGGAACGCATCGTTCGACGAAGAACAATGACGGGCGTTTTAGGCGCGTTGTTAGTTTTGAATCGGGAAGGATTCCGTCACGTTGCAGCAATGTGACCGGGGAATGAGGCTTCTGCACAGGTCGCCGACTCACGTTTTCCGTGTAATCCAGCCCTCAAAATAGAAACGATTATTCGAACTCTCCCTCTTTGTGGCCTCGAAACGCGCGCGCGCATATTCCGAATTTATATCCCGAGTTATGATTCTTCCCCCGAAACGGCGCGCCGCGCGAATTTACTCCCGCAAATAAAAGTTTCTTTATGTGTTTTGCCGAATTAGCAACTATGTATCGATCCGAGATCATCGGAACAGAAAAAAAAAAAAAATGATATTTTGTCACTTCGATTAATTCTTTTTCGAACAAATCGACGAGATTTATTTGTTCAACTCTTATATGCGATCAATTTTACATGCAATTTGTGCGTACAAAAGCTTCTTCCACTTTGGTCTCGGTTTACAAACACGATTCGGACGTGAACTTCGTGGACGTGAACTTGTTTACCTTCTAAGACTTCCTCGGGTGCTCAAGAAGAACGAGTTACAGAAGAGCGGAGCGGGACGACGTAAGACCGAAGCCCCGGGTTGTTGGAATGTGGAAAGGACAATGACGGACAACATGAAAGAGTATAGAGTAAAATTTTTCAGGCGTCAATAGAGAAAACTACACGCGCGCGCGCGGGAGCTGTATCTCGCTCTTCTTCCGTTGCTGCGAGACAATCTCGTGGAAAAAACCGCACATTTTTTTTCGCGCAACAATACCGCGAGAATCACGTGGGTTTTTTTTTTTTTTTGCGCCCGAGAAATTCTCTCTCTGACTGCATCTCTCTCGATGCAAGGCTTCGCGGAACGAAGAGAGCGGTGCGGGGGAGAACTTCTCTCGCGCGCGCTCGGGAATTCGTCATCGAAATTTCTGGAAGGCAAACGAGAAGAGAGAGAGAAAGAGAGACAAAAACTATAGGGACGAAGAGAGGAAGAAGAGAGAGAGAGAGGGAGAGAGAAAGAGGAGAGAGCGAGACACACGGGCGAGAAGGCGGAGGGCAGATAGAGCGCATTGGCCCGGGACATCCGGTCTATGACTCAGGAATGACCCTCGTTGAACTGAGAGCGCGCGTGGCCCAAATGCATCTCTTTCTCTCTCTCTCGCGGAGGGCGGCAACCCGCCTTTCGAAAGCGAAATTCACTTACGGCGCGGTTTTAGACCCGCGCCGTCGAACTGAAAATATCGCGCGGCCGCGTCGCCGTCGTTGTCGTCGTCGTCGTCGTCGTCGAGCGACGCGTCGTTGCGCGAGAGAAAAAAGAAAACTGTCGAAAAATTTCTTCTGCAATGGATCTCGGAAAAAGAGCGCATCGACAAGCGCATTTCTTACGTTCAATGACATTTCGCCGAATTGATATATACATTCGTTTAAATGAAATCCGATCCCGAAATCACCGCTTTCTCTCTTCCCTCCCGCCCCGGTTAATTGAGACGGTAACGGCAGCGAAACGTGTTTTCGACGCGCGGCGCGTATTTGCGTTGTTGTAAAATATACGCGTTCGCGCAAGTTGACGTTGGAAACGAATCTCGTTCAACGACCGATTTTACGACGACAACGTGATTTTTTTTTGTTATCACTTCCCTTCTGTTTGCTTTCTCCGCGTTCGCAACTTTGTGTGTTGCAATTCCTCGCGCGCGCAATCATGATTTACTCATGACGGCAATTAATATATACGTGTCCATAAACCTGGTTGTGCATTTCTTATCACTTGGTTTTTTTTTTTTTATCTTGTTTACCGCGACATTAAGACTCACGTCTGCGGTATCGGTCGATCATCATCGTTTATTGTCGTTTTTTTTTTTTTTTTTTTTTGCACTTCTGTGTCACGGTAATCGAGACACATGTTCGCTAATATTTTGCAATGTTTCTTTTTATCGCGTCATTTCCTCGTATCGATTGCGAGAAGAGCGATTGCAACACAACGCTTAATGAGCTCGCGTCGTAATAACGCGTGACATTGTAATTTCCGATTATTCAAATCATAACCGCACATACAAAATGTGTCTTCGAAATTTAAATCGTGAATTAATATTATTACACGATTGTCAATAACTTTTGCACAATTTTATTTCATTAATTTTTACAACCGCAAAGTTACATTTTTTTTTTTTTTTTTTTTTATCTCCGCGAGATTTAAACAATGGCAAACGCTATTGGCAAATGTCAGACACCGAGTTTATTTTGCGCACGCGATTTTGTGTGTGCATATACGCGTGTGTGTGTGTGTGTGTGTGTGTGTGTGTGCACGCACGCACGTGTGCAATTCATATTTTTAAACTAGGCTTTCTTTATGTTTCCTTGGTTCCGTTTCGCGCGATGCTTGATTTTCGGCACTGAGATTTAACCCCGGAATAACGTTCACCCTTTTTGACTTACGCTTACTCAGAGGGTGATCTAGAAACCCTACAATTGAAAGCGAGAAAATATATATAAATGAATATAAAAGTAAAATAAAGTAATTACGACGTGCGCAATAAAACGCAACAATAATTTCACAAAGAAGAGGAAAAAACGCGTAACACACACTCCAGATCTCTTTTCGCGCATGCGAGCTGCTTGAGACAAAAAGCAGCGTGGGATTGTGAGGCACCCCAGGTAAGCATTCCAGGGTTAAATGCCGATCGGCGGTCCGTTGGCCCCGCGAGCAACTAAACCTTCAACTCTTTCCCTCCCTCTCTCTCTCTCTCTCCCTCTTACGCCACCGAACGATCGGTCGCGCCGCGCAGTCATTTCCGGCCGTTCAGACATTTTTCCCGAAATTTCAAACGTGCAACGTACCGCGGCTTCTGTCATCGACCTCTCGCGTTTCGCACACGCGTACAATAACGGCAACCGTGCCGTCGTGCACTTGTGCACGCGCGCTCGACTTCGTCGCGGATACCTCATATGTTTGCTGTTGCGTCACGGGATGTTTGCCCGTTCACTTATCCACGTGCGTCTCTTTATTCTCCTTCTGTACGGACGGACAGACGAACGGACGGATTCGAATGTGCGGTGCGCAAAGATTGCGCGCGCATTCATAAGTCATATCGCGTTGTGTTTTGCGGGGTTGAAATTTTCTTGCGCAAACTTTGCGCGTTCAGAAATAAAGAAGACGATTCATTTATTTAATTAAGCACACACGTTACCGAGTGATTGTACACATAAAAAAAAAGTACATTTCGAACAAAGAAAATAATTGTATTTATAATTTTTCTCGGTAAATCTAGACGCAATGTTCTCAAAAATCTTTTATTTAAAGTAGAGTTAAACGAGAATTGTTAAACGACAAAAAAAATCGACGCTCGCGCAAACTTAGTTCGTTCGATTCGGATGGAATGTATACTGAAATGTGTCGAGCTTTCAGAAAAGTCGGGTGGTTTTAGAGCGAGAGCTTTTTTCCCCGCTGTATAACTTAAATTCAACGGAAATCACAAGAATCGCGTGCGGATGGGAATCCGAGGCCGCGGATGTGAAACTCGCGATGAGGAAAGCATCACGAAGCGAAGAGGGGTCGAGGAGAAGGTGGAGGCTCAATAGGTGACCTTGGGCGAGCCGGAGAGTCCTTTAAGAGAGCCGAATGGTCAACGTTCCGGGGACCTTCGGAGTCTCGTAGTCACGGACGGCCAAACTGCATCCAGACGCTCCCAATAAAGCTCGCCTTCCTTCGGTTCGCCTGCATTCGCAGTAAGGCGAGAGAGCGCGGCGCGCGAGAGTCCGCTTCGTTTTCGCGCTTGCTCGCTCGCCCGTTGCTCGGACTCGCTCGCGCTCTAGCGGGCCGGCTGCGCCGATCTCTCCCTTCGTTCTTCTTCCCCCCTTTCTCGTTTCCTTCTTCGTCTTCTCGCTGCGAGTGAGACTAAATCTGGATCCTCGCGAATCCAGAAGAATTCTTTCGGATGCCCGCAAGTCTTTCTCTCTCTCTTTCTCTCTCTCTCTCTTTCTCTCGTTGAGCGACTATCTCGTTTCGAGGCGATCGTCACGCGCGCCCGATTTCGCAAACAATTCACGGTCGTAGCGATGACGTGAACCGATGTACAACCGCAATTACACGGTTAACCCTTTGCCGCGCACTTCTCAAGCCCGATGTATAGGGATCGTTATCCAGTTTGCATCACGATCGTTTCTTCGCGCGAGGAGCAGAAAAAGATTCCAGAGAGAGATACTCGCGTTCGCGCGCGTTAATTAAATTAATTGCGCGCGTAAATTGTATTATTTTCGACGACGAAAACGAAAGACAATTGACGCGATAATGACATTTTGCAACTCTGCGGAAGATGAATGTGTTTTCATAAATTAGTGTGGAAACATGAAAGAAAAGTACGCGCGACGCGCCATTATTTATTGGTTTTAATGCAATTTCAATTTGTGCGATATCGAACTGTCATCGGATTAATGTCTTATTTTGTTACACACATTCGAAGTCAGAAAACAATTGTTATTTATTGCAAAACAATTACAAACCGCATTGGATCCGCGCTATTGTTGTTTTGTTATATTATTAATTTTGTTTTGTTTTTTTTTTTTAATTTTTCTCGAATCTAATTGCATTGTTTCTGTTTAATCAACGATTTTATTGCTTGCCGTGATTTTATATTACATTCGCACGTGCGAAAAGCACGCACAACGTTAGCAGCTCCGATGACTCCATCTCGTTTCCCGTCCTTGAGAGGGGTTTTTTTTTTTTACAAGTACAAGCTTACCCTCGAACGCGAGCTCAACGCATGACGATTACCTTCGAAAAGGAGATGCAATAAAGATAATTGTATTCCCATTCGACACAGTGACGTCAGTTTCGATTACACGCTCGCACGTAATGACGGCCACTGTTTCTCTACGCGCTATCGTTTCGCATCTATCGATCGCCGCGCGAACAGCGTGCGCGTAATTTTGTGCGTAATCACGAGCCGCCGTAATCACGAGCCCGTAAATCCTCCCAATTCGTACTGTTTTACGTACCGTCGAACATCAATTAACCGTCGGGGAAAAAACATTTTTATGATCTCTCTCGGGAAGGAAGGTTATCTCGGTCAAAAAATACATTGATGGTGAATGACATCGTTATGGAGCTGCGTATCGCGGCGATAAAAGAAACGACGCAAAGAAGAAGCAAACGAGAACGAGGAGGGATAGGAGGAGGATTTCGAGAAAGCCGGCGCGCAATTTATACTCGATAAATCGTATCGCGCCGCAAAGTGTTCGGCGAAACAAAACAAAAAAAAAAAAAAAAAAAACACTTGGCGGGAAAGATGAAATATAAATTGTGTAACACAATCAACAACGGAGCGCGTTATCGCGAGCGAAAGTGATACAACAATCCGGATCCGCGATCGTTTCGAAGGGCAAAACCCCTCGGCGCGATCGATAATCGCCTATTTTCGTGCGGCGAGTTGCGAAGGGGAGAGAAATGGGGACGGGAGGATGGGGAGAGAGGAGGAGAGCCCCCGTTCGCGTCGGACACTTTGTTTATCTACGTGGCGTTGCAGAAAGGCAGTTGGTTGCAGTTGGCCGCGAGCAAGATGTGGCGGTAATAGCCGAAGGCCAAGTCAAACGCGAGTCGATGACTCCCTTTCTTTTCTGGTTTCTCGCTCTCAGCTGGCCGACGACGACGACGACGACGACGACGACGACGACGACGACGACGATGGCGGTGCTATACGGATCAATTCAGGGTCGTAACGATCCACCTCGCGCCATCCTCCGCAGTCGTCTTTTTCTCGGAACACGCTGTGAAGTAGGGAGCATGTAATCTCAGGGTCGCGTTTTCGCGGTGGACGAAGGGGAAGGGCGCGGCGCGGAGAAGCTGAAGTCGGTTGTAAAATAATTTTGAACCGAGGAAAACTGGTCGCGCGCGTATTTATTTACGGTCCACAACGATATTTCTCTGTCCTTATAAACTTCTCTGGGCTTAAAACTTTTTTTTAAATAAAAATATTAAGTGAGAAACGAATAGTTTTTTGTTTTTTTGGTTTTTGTTTTTTTTTACTTTTATCATGAAATGTCTTTGTTGAGAGTACGATTGTAACTTGTCGGGAATTTATTTTCATAACCTTCGTCGCGTCTCCCTCTCTCGCGCGAACACGCGAATGCGCTTATCCTCAAGATGGAGACATCGCTCGTTGATTGCGTCCTTTGCGGACGGCATTTTTTCCGCTGCGAATATGCTTAGACGTAGATGTGTGTGTGCGCGCGCGCGTTTGACAACGCGAGAAGAGGAACAACTTTCAGGAGAATTGTCGTCGTCGTCGTCGTCGTCGTCGGAGAAAGTATTTTGTGTGGTCGGCGCGCATTGCCACGGTCGTCCTTCCTCTCGGCAGCGTTGCACACACAACGCACGCTTAATGATGTCATTGACTCGCGCGAACGACTCGCGCGCGAACCATAT
>NW_018020703.1:272062-330652 GCF_002006095.1 Pseudomyrmex gracilis
CGCTGCCGCCGCCGCTGCCGCCCGGGCCGGATACGCTCCCGGAATAAATTATTCGGCGCCAACGCCGTCGCCCGCTGCATCGCCGAGGCGGCCGGGCAGGTGCGATACACGCTAACGAATGCGTGCACGAAGTCATGCGCGAACTGCACTTTAACGTAGTGTGTAATTCGATGAGTGGAATGGAGAGTTTCATGGGCCGCCGCGCCCGTTAAAATAACGAGATATTAAGACGCTTCTTTTCTCGAGAAAAATATCTCAAGTTCACGCGTGTAAAAATATTTCATCATGCATATCTGATACGCTCTGTGCAAAATATTTCTCTCTCTTTCTGTTGGATTAGAATTTTAAGAGTCGAAAAATAATTAGAAACTCTTTGCGAACGTTACTCGACATTTGAAGTCGCGCCTTCAAAAGTCTCTTCTCGTTATTTCGTCTCGATTTCCGTTTCGCGAAAAAAAATTTGTACGGATTTGTTATCTTGTATACGATGTGTAAAAATTGTTTTTTTCTCCAAACATATCGGAAAATACGTGAGGAATACGTTTTAAATGATGGCCGAGTTTTTTTCGGCATTCGAGTTATTTTTATTTTAAACGAAAACTGTGCGATCAATAATGTATCGTTTATCACATTGCGCCTAAAAAAAGCTACGGCTGTGGCTCTTTCGAGGTGGGTCCCAGTTAGAGTTATCGCGAGTCTCTCTCTCTCTCTCTCTCTCTCTGTCTCTCTCTCATCCTCAACATGATCGGCGGAACACGGGGAACAGAGGGCAGGGAGTGCGGCATCTCTCGTTGAGAAGACGAGTGAGGAAGGGAGGGAAAGAGCGACGAGGTGGGGGAACGGATCGGTGCAGCGCAGCGGCAGCAACGATGCAATTAGGCGAGTTATGCGGAATGACGTCACACTTCGGTCCGGGGTAACTGTGCTGAGTCAAGGACAGCCTGCCCAAGGTTCTGCCGAGCGACCCCCTCCCCTCCTGACCTCCTCCCCTCGCCTATCACGCGGAACCCCCCTTTCTACCCCCGTCGCAGCGCGCCCGCGAGTTTTCTCTCTTTCTTTCCTTCCTCTGCCTTTTCCCTTCTCCTCTTCCTTCTTCCATCCGTGGGTCCTTCTGCGTCCTCGTGCGCGCAGCCTCGTTGGTCTTCTTTGTTGTCCGCGCGAACAAAGTGCATTGCCGTTAAGTTAAGTCACGCCCGATCGAATGATCGTCGCGGGCGAGATAGCGCAAAACGACGGAGGAAGGAGGACGAGGAGGAGGAAACCGCAGCCGGGTCGATCGACGTAATCGCAGAACCGATATTATTAGGGGGAATTCGAAGCGGTCGGATCCGATCGTCTTTCAGGCTCTTTAGAAAGAGGTCTGTTGGCGGTTTCCTGACGGCAAGAGACGAAAACCCCGAGCTAAAAATGCAGAAACGCAAAATAGCGCATAGTGTGTGGTCTCTTTGTTCTACATCGCAAATATATTCCGATTTTTTTTCGAACGCACACACACGCGCGCGCGCAA
The DNA here is from genome assembly GCF_002006095.1 of Pseudomyrmex gracilis. Taxonomy (NCBI): domain Eukaryota; kingdom Metazoa; phylum Arthropoda; class Insecta; order Hymenoptera; family Formicidae; genus Pseudomyrmex; species Pseudomyrmex gracilis. Next base: position 273,570 of record NW_018020703.1, read on the forward strand.
ACTCCACACACGGGTTGGGAAATCATTTTATTTTCTCCCGAACAAAATTAATATCCAGGATATCTTGTTGTACACACACGGCGTGTCGAAATAATCGACGGTCGCAGACCGTCTCTCGCCTTCGGGGGGTTTCGGACTTTATTTCTCGTTTCGGAGATATAGAGAGCAAATAAACGCAACGTGGTGGTGGAGCCGACAGTGCGCGAGAGAAGTCGGCCGGTTCGCCTTGGAAGCGATCGCGTTTAAAACACATCGATTCGTGATGCTGTTGCTCGCTCGTTGCTCCGCGATGGTTTCGCGGTCTCTCATCACCGAGAGAGAGAGAGAGAGAGAGAGAGATTCTCAGCCAAATATAATTCGCACCGAACGGTCAGTTCGGTCGCGCGTCCACCAGAAAAAAAGCGCGGAGTATTATTATCGCGACATGTACACGCGCGCGCGATATTGCGTCACCGTAACTCTTTTTATCTCGGATGTTTGTCATTCTAGTCACCTCGACGGTGTTACCTTTTCGCACAAAAATAAAAAAAAAAAAAAAGAGATCATCGAACGCGTGTTTCTCTCCCCCGATCCCGCCGTCGTCGCCCCGCGCGCCGGCACACGTTTTTTCCTTGTTGTGACGTATCGCGCGGAGCGATAACCGCGGGCGCGATCTTTTTTTTTCTTCTTTTTGTAGATTCTGGCCAGATAAAATTAAAAAGCGTTGCGCGCTTGCACAAGTGCAATTGCAGATACGTAATGCGCCTCGTTGCGTTTATTCGCGTAACATTCTTGAAAACAGCCGGCCTCTGCTGTGCGATACTTTGTTTACACGATAATATCAATAATTTAAATATTTTCCTTATTTTTTTCTCGCGCAAAAATATTTCATGTCGAACGTCAAGGACATACTCAAATCGAAAAACAAACTTTCTGATAGAAAATACTTCAAAAAAAAAAAAACTCTCAACGCGAAATCAGATGTTTGCTGCACAAAAGTTCAAAAGATTGATTGCGGTGAAAGTTCGGTAAAGGAGACGAATTAACAAGCGAAATTATTACTCGATGGATTTACATTGTTAATTCGACCGGTCGAATAACAAATCCTCACGAGTTCGTTAATTAATTGCTTAGACTCTCTCGATTGAAGATTGAGAATTGTTTACGATTACGAATTATGAAGAACCGATCTCTTGTAAAAACGTTAAACATTGTGTAATCGTATTTTGCATTGAATTACGGCCGTTATCGCGGACGAATACATTGCCGATAACGTTTGCTTTGAAATAACCTTTTTTTTTGCAAATAAATTGTGTGTGTGTGTGTGTGTGTTAGTCGTACAAAGAAACATTCTTTGGTTATCGTAATGACACAACACGTTCCTCGCGCGAAGCGAGATAAGGTCATTTTCTATTTGATCGCTCTCAAGGAGAATCAAGTCGGTTTTGCGCTTAAACTCACGGTCTTCGTTAAAAGCGTTCGCGGTTAGTCAATCGAAGTAGATTGTAAAAACCAAAATCTTCATCTAACGTGTGTTATATATATTACATCTCGAGAGCCCAGAAGTTTTTAACTTTATTTACAATTTCTCTCGGCGTGTTATTTTCCAGAATAACGCGCGCAAATTGGCAAAACGACGCGGCGACGGCGGCGACGGCGGCGGCGGCGGCGGCGGCCGTTCAACTTATTATTTCTGCCACTGCGGCTTATCGTTGTTTTTGCAACGTTATTTTGCGCACAGCGAAAAGATAAGTTCTTTTGCACTTTCCTCCCGCGGACGGTACAATTCTCCGCTTGTAATTAAGTTTCTGTCGTGAGATTAACGAAGTCGCAGTCTTAATGAAACTTTCGCGGACGATTAAATAACAGCGGCGGCTTTTACCGTCGCGATTGCTGATTTCAACAATTTTCCCGTTTTATGAACGTTTACCACATGTTACCACGCGCAACCGTTGGCAAAATTCTCTCTCTGTCCGATGCGGCGCAACGCGAAGGAAAACGCGCACGAAACAATCCCGTCGTAATTACATCTCGAGAGTCACAACTGGAAACATATAAATCTTGATTATTTCACGTAGATTGTAGCAAAGTGAATTTTTTTGCCCCGAACTCGCGACACGCTATTTTTGATTGCAAGATTGTTTTGTTTTTTTTTTTTTTTTTTTTTTTTTTATTGTGAAAAGATACAAGAAATAATTGTGTTTTTTTTCCGAGTGCAAAAGCAGTTTAATTCTCTTTTCTCGGAATTGCAAGCAACCGAATATATCCGAGATTTTCACGTATCTCCGTCCAAATATATACACGCGTCTCGCGATGTGTGTTCTCTCCGCGTAATTCGTATTTATAGACGATCATTTTTCTCTCTTCGATAACACAATGCGACTTCTTCTCACGGGGGGTGGGTGGGGGATGGGGGAGGAGGTAGAGATCGGATTTCCACGGTGCAATTTTATGATAATCGCGTCTATAATCGCGACGCGCGCGAGTAAGTACTGAAATTCTATGTCAGGGACAACCAACCTTGAATTAAGCCCACCTGCGATGTGCGGCCAACCCAATTATATATTTATTATTTGCTACGTAATATCGCGCGGCCGTGTGGCCCTGATCCGACCGCGGCGCGCGGCATGCAACTCTTGTATAATCGGCCATTATGTAATGGCGACGACGGAGGCGGTGTGTGTGTGTGTGTGTGCATGTACGTACCACGAGCTCTCTCGACAATCGACAATCCACGGATCACCCCATCTGATCGCGTTGCATGCAGCTGGATCAAAAATCGCGTGATCCGGCCATCGATCCTCAGTCATGATAACAGCGAGTTGTTAAGCCGCGTCTATTTTTGGCGCGGCGTGACGTTACGAAACGCGATAAAGATCGCACGAAGAAGATTCTTCGTATTGCTGAGATGCGGTCGTCGAGAAGAAAAAGAAGAAGAAGAAGAAGAAGATTGATATTCGGCAATTGTACATTTGCGTATTGAATTCGAACCTTTGAATTTTTTTTGTCTCCGCGCGACGTATCTCTCTTTAAAAATCATTTAAAAAAATAAATTATGCAAAACTGTTTTTTTTCGTCAAGTAAACAACAAGACAGTGAGATATCAGGTTGCTCTTTAAACCCTGATGAAGTGAGCTGAAATGTTCGCGAAACGTCGGTATAAGAATGACACTAACCCACGGTTAAAACCCGAAAAACATCTTTGCATGTTAAGCAACAAAACATTTGAAGAAAGATGCCAGAACGTTTTGAAAAATTGTTGTAATTTTTTTAGAATCAAATAAACTGCGTCGGGCGTTCGGAAAATCGATTAAACCTACGATTGGAGTTAAATTTAGATCAGTAAAGTGACGCGAAAAGAGAAGTATGTGTAATTAGACAGTAATCGTCTCAAAGAGGTGTGTAAAAAAAAAAAAAAAAAAAAATGTAATAGAACAGATAAACCAAATAAGTAATTGAACTTCGATCCGTGATATAATAACGGAGCTATAACGGCGTTGTGATTTCACACAACCGCAATGCGCTGCGGTGTTTTAATTAATTCTTTATTGGACTCGCCCGTTTCTTGTCACCCGCGGAACGCGGGCGTAAATCAACCGTGATCGATCGTGGTACGGTCGTTGTTTGTTACGTACGTACGTATGTGCGGTGTCGAAGGTGAGACAGCGAATTAGACACACGGGAGCTGACATCGCGATAAAATCGCCAATGACATTTCTCTTGTGTGTTTGTCGCGCAAGATCGTTGTGCGCGTCTTACACACGTATATACATGCGCAATTTTATCTCTCGCTGCGCGCGCGCGACAGCCTCGCTGTAACGGTATATCCGTGTGTGCGATGAAAAAAAAAAAAAAAAAAAGAGACATATTTCTTCCTCTTCTTGCAACGACTCTTTTGTAAAAACGCGATACACAATCCTTCCCGCTCGACCGATTCGTTATCTCTCTCGCCTTTTATCCCAGCCATTGTTTTTTCAATATACGCCGTGAAACGCTCGATTTGATCGATAGATCAATAATTCTCGACGAGAATTGTTACGAGAGAATTATGCGCGCGCGCGCGCGCGAAAAATAGTGTCGACGAGATAACGCGCGTTTTGATTATTACACACAGAGAGCAGCACATGATCGCGACTGTCTCTCGAGTTACAACGCCGATTCTTGGTAAGATACAGAACACGTTACCTTGTGCGACGTGTCATATATTCTTCTTTTTTTTTTTTTCTTTTTTTTTTGTGTTTCTTTTAACTGCGCGCGCGACGGTGTTATATAAAATAATTATTACAGCGTACATATGCCGGTTGCATATATAAAAATAGCAGCCGGTGTTGCAAAAAGCAATGTCGCGATTACAACTTTACGATTCAATTCGATCACGACCGAGACTAATTAAAATTCTACGATCCGACAAGATCTCTCCCATCTTACGCCGCCTAATCGCGCGCGCGCGCGCGCGATTAAACAATTAATCTCATGGTTTTGTTATATTCTCGCTTTTACAACCTGTCGACTGTAAGATTTTTTTACATTTGAGATGAACAACAAGCAATCGATTATTTAATGAAAAACACATTATGTAATGTGTCTTCGCGACACATAAATCGACGCGGTTTTTGTTCGTCGCCTAAAAAAAAGCGCGTTTTTATACGCGGAACTACGATATCACACAGGTGGTTTTATGCGAGCGTTACGTCAGACTCGCGATGACGTGGGTCAAAGAAAATTCAATCGCGACGAGAGCACGGAAAGAGAGTGATGTGTGTGGCGAAGGTCGATGTTCTTTTTAGCAGAAATAGTGTAACTGCGCGCGCGCGTGTATGTGTGTGTGTGTATGTGTGTGTGTATGTGTCGGGAGAACGAGCGCAACAATGACACGACGCTAATACACACTTCGCGTATATTATCGAAATATCTTATCTTCAGCAACTATCGCCTAAGTGACGTATGAAGTTTATCGATCCAACGCGAATCGCGGAGACCTTGTTCTCTATGTATTCAGAGGTTTATCTTTCGCGATTAATTATACAATACGTGACGTTACGTTCGCCGACAATGTCGAATTGAGATTCTCACGCGAATTTCATGAAAATTCAGGTCACTCGTGTGCCGTGAATTAGTAGCCGTAGGACACAAAATCTTACATGTAAATGTGAGAATTGAAGAAAAATTTGATGACAGTGTAATTTGAAAAAGAATCTTTCTTGATTGCTTGATCAGGAGATTCACTTTACGTGGCGAGAGACACGTAAGCTCGCGCGGCCTTTATCTCATTTATGAGTCAGCCGGAAGAACGGTTGCTGTGCAACAAAATGACACCAAGTCTCAACACTGACCATTGATCACCTTGTTCATCCATCCATCCATCCGAGCGTGTACGATTGTTCAAACGCGTTTTTGTCGATTGAATCGCGAGAATTAATACTCAAGTATTTCCTTTTACAACAAAGTCTTTTCTCGTAGTTTACAAACTTTGTTGTCTATTATTAAATTGGCTTTCTGTTATTTCCGTGCAGGAAAATCTGGGAAATCCCTGATCGCGAGCTACAAAGACTTTTTTTTATCTTCCGGAGAAAAATCGCGTAGAGATTAAGTTTTATCTCGCGTTTCAAATCTAATATATTTCAAACTTCTTTCGCACGTAAGCTGGTGTGAGTTGCTGAAAAAGAACGATGAAACTCGTGTTGCGCGATATATTCTTCTTCGATCGGTTCTCGGTCTCTGATGTTCCGAGAATAAAAAGGTTCCCGACATTCACAGCTCGCCGCTTTTCCGGTCGTCGATTTTGCATTCCCGCCGATTCCATGTCCCACTGGTCTACTCACCCGTCTAATTCTATTGTCGTGCACACGACACGGTATTGCCCGGCGACTACATAAAAGGAAGTCGGCGGCCGACGGGGCGCTAAACGACGTCTATTTCCGGCTGCTTTTCTCCGGCCCTTTTGCTTCGTTTGCCGCGACGTCGTTAATTGGAGCGGAGCGCGTTTTCGAATTCCTTCGATTCCTCGCGCGTTCTCTGAACGCGACGACGCGAGCGTCAGCGACGTGGCACGTCGGCCATTTCGATCGTACGAAAAAAAAAAAAAAAAAAAAAAAAAAAAACGTTCGGAGCACGGCCGAGTTTTTCCCACACATCGATCTCTCTTCGTCGAGGCGCGCTCGTTACGTAAGTTATTTAATTGCACATGCGATAATCGCGAGAGATCGCGCGATGAGCAGAGAAGCGATCCTTGGCTCGTGCCAACGTGTGATGTAATTACACGCTATTTTGTTGAAACGCTATTCTGAAATGATAGCTGATCGCGGCGCGATTTCGAACGAACAATGTACTATTTAAAGTGCAGTTGAGATTATTATCCTTCGCGCGTCTTTTATGACTTTACAATGACTTTACGTTGATTTTCTGCAATTGGTTTTTTTTATTTCTTGCGCGTGTATTCTTGTTTTGCCTACAGCGCACGTTTCTAAAATTTATATAAAAACTTCTTTACAAAATGTATAAAAAAAATATTTTATATACAATATTTTATATATATATATCAAAGAATAATTGTGTGTGTATGTGTGTGCGCGCCGGAAATTCATATTCGGTTTCCTGTATAAGACGTAAAATAAAACGGTGCTTACGCGGCGCGACGCGATTACGTTCCTTTTGTGCAATCGGATTACCGCTCGCGAATAACAGCAGCACCTGCTGTGACGACAATCGAATTTCCGTCGACGAGACGCAACCGCGACGGGTTGATGACGATGCGCGTTTGTCGCGAATTTCACCGTCAAATGCGGGAATCACCCACTTCACGCGCTCGTTTCGAAGACAAGCGTGTGCGTTACACGCGGAAAAAACAAGACGACAACAAGCCTCGTTCGTATGTACTTGTTACGCGCCTGTGTGTTGTCCTCGGCGAACGATTGCCGAGCCGATTTCGAAATGGCACATGCACGAGCGAATATAAACAAATTTATTACGCAATTACCGTCTAATGCCATTGCGCACACGTATTGCGCCCTATCGCCGCGCGATAATCGCCGATGACGCGCATTCTTATAGTCCCCCCGTGAACAACGGCGTTGTTCTCTTTCATGAATATACTCGCGAAACACATCCGATTTCTCCGTTCAAGTATCGCGGATAATGAAAACGATTGTTAACCCTAATTCTGAGAATCTTTTTCTTTTGTTTGACGTCAAAACTCTCTTCAAAAATCATTAAGAATAAGTTACGTAATAAAATTCTTGTTTTTCAAATAAATAACAAAGAAACATATTTGGTAAACACATTTGAAAGAAGACGTCAGAAGTTTTGCAAAAATGCTTAAACATTTTATAATCAAATACAAAATGCGTCAGACTCCAATGTCAGACAATGTTTATATTTTTATGTTGTCAAAAAACAATTCGGGGGCTAAGGATGAAATTTGAATTGGATTTAGTCAGACCGATCGGTTTGAATGGAAGAAGTTTAATACGTTATTGTAGCACGAGTTTTTTTTTTTCAAGTTGAAAATCCGAAGCACCGTGATATACGCACATTGTGTAAACCGGAAACAAAGAAATTATTTTCCGAGTAACAGCACAAATATCTAATCTAACGATTATTTTTATTTTTATCGGTGGAAGAAGAAGAAGTTACAAATAATTGTTACATTGTGTGTTTTGCTATGACGAGGATTGTAATCATTTAAAGCTTTTTTAATCGTGATTACGTTATTGTGTCGTCGATAAAACTAGCGTTATCGTTTCCTAGCCGCGATAACGATCTCTCACAGATAAACGTGAATTCTATAATAGAATTCCACGTGATTTCGTCTCGATCGACCTCGTATAACATAAATACTTCAGTGCTGTAACGGACGATAAGCGCGCGCTAGTTGTTTTTTTTTCTCGACGCAACACACCAGTGTGTCACTAATCTTTGTTATTGTTCGGCGATGATTAATCGGTCGAGTAATTTCAATAACACAAAACATTTGGACTTGACGAAGATTCGTCTCTCTCTCTCTCTTTCTCTCTCTCTCTCTCTACGCGATGATGAAACATTTGGTGATTATTTGCCATAGACGCAATTACGTGTAACGTGCAACATAAGTACGCGCGTTATTTACAAGCTTGTGTGATTCATCATACGCCGCGACCGAATTATACGCAGCGCGATTGGCTCGATCGTAATTTGCATGTAAAAAAAAAAGTAAAAAACAACATCAGGTCGCAAGTCTCTGCGGAGATCGATCGAGAAAAAGATTGCGACTCGATTTTTTTTCGTTACACAAGAGTATTGAACAAAACAATTTTTTTACCCACGTACGCTTGTATAAAAAAAAAAAAGTTGCGACTTTTAATGCGCACTTGTGTGTGCGCACGTAACGGCAACAAATAATTTCTCACGCAATTGTAGTATTGGTTAAATTAGTTTTTCCACAGACACGTTTTACGCGCAAGCGGCTCTCGACGATTTTTTTTACCCCTTTCCACATCTACTCTCAGGATTTTCCGATAATTTTGTTTTTTGTTTTTTTTTCCCGAATCGTACTTGAATATCCTGCAAGACGCGTTTTCATTTGCGTTACAAGAAACTAGTATCAGAGCGGTAATTGTTATCGCCGTATCGGATGACCTATTTGCCTCAAGGCTGCACATAATGCGTTCCGTAGCTCGTTAGGGAGAGGAGAGGTTTCACGTTGTACGTCGTAAAAATTACGCAATAAGATGAAACGAGGCGATATTAGCTCTAATCTGTTGTATAATATTTGTTTGAACACGTGTAGTGAGAAAGAGAGAGAGAGAGAGAGAGAGAGAGAGAAAGAGAGAGATAAAACTCACTTCAAGGCATCGCGCGCTTTATTTGTAGCCCGCGCGAACGCGCATCAGAACGGTAAACCGCGGAAGAGAGAAATAATATTGTGCATTGCGCGCGCACAATTACGTAACGCTGCTCTCGAAACGCATCCTATATGATCTTTGGAATAAGGTCGCGCGCTTTTTCATTATTTACGAGTGAATTTCAAATAGCGGCGACGTAAACTCGCTGCAAATAATATATTCACACACGCTCGAAGCAAAGCCGATGCGAGTAAGCTAAATCGTATTGTCGCGGTGGTTCTTTGAATTATACGACGAGCGTGTTAACTTGAAATATATTTTACGCATACACAATAATTATTTAACAATTACATCAACTATCGGTATGACAATGGCGTTAATTGCACATGAAAAAAAAAATGTTTGCTGAAAGATTAGCAGGAAGATTAGATTAAATGATCAACAAACAAATTTGCTAAGCCTATCAAATTTGTTGCTCTGCAAACAAAATTTGTTGTCAGTGAAATAAAAAATCCAATAGTAGACTTGGCAAATGTTTTTTTGCTGGCCACATAATAGCAAAACTTTTTTTCTCCCGTGTACATATATATAAATAATAAATGATAAATAATTGAAAAAAAAAAACCTAAAGAGAAAAATAGCACAACGTTCTCTCGACGATCATTAAATTTCGCGTCGTTAATTATTTCTTTTAATCGTTCAATTTGCATTAAATGCCGCTCCGAGAAGTTCGAGAAACGAATTTTAGACTACGTGTAAAACCGCACGAACGGCGCGCACGTAACGCTCTATTAGTTTTCATAATTAGATTTAGCGAGAGAGGTCTCTCTGACACGCCGAACGGCGTGCACTTCGCGGTTTTAGTGTGCCACGTGAAAGTTTCGATGTGCATCGGATCGCTTCGGTGAGCCGCGGCGGCTCTATGTAACGGTTTCGAATCGTCGAAACGAGGCTAGCGCCGGAAAAAAAAAAATAGCGAGCAGCATCGGTAGAAAGTTTTGCGGCCGTGCGGCGCATAAAGTCCCCGGTCTGCATAGGTAAGTCGCGACGTTATGTTGAGTGCAACTTTCTGCCGCAGCTCTATCTGCATCTCGCTCATGCACTCAATGCAAATCTCCGATCTGCTGTTGTGCGGATAGATGCGAGAGGCACGCGAGGCACCAAGTTCGAATATCGCGAGCATATCTCGCAACAAACGTCGCTTTCGCGCATGTTTAGGAATTACTTTTATTTTCTTATTATTTTATTTTTTCTTTTTTTCTTTTTTTTTTTTTGTAATGAAACTATTAACTTTTTCCTAACGCGTTCAGAACTGGACTGGGTTGGTCATCATCGGCCATTTCTTTGTTTTAAGCCGCTGTAACAATGATTCTTCTTCATCCTTTAGTTCGCAAACTGTCACATGCCACATATGCAAGGTTGCAATTTTGTATTTTAATACGGTTTGGCGAGATCTCGCCACGCTACTTGGTGACGGATTCCGACACAAGGACAGCTTGAGGAAGGTCTGGACCAGGCGTGAGGGGAGGAACGCGAGAGGGGAGAGATAAGTGTCGGTACGACGGAATGGGAGAGGAGGTTGCATACACACATACACACGGTGAAGGTAAACGCGCGCAAGGATTCACACGACACGAGCGAGACGACGGAGAATTCGAAGTTTCGAAGCGGAGAATCGACGACGGAAATCTGTCGGCCCAGATACAGAAGCGGGAAGAGAACCGCGGAGGGAGAGAACGTCGTTGCACTTTCTTCTCCCGCGCGACATGCGGCGAACCGACGACGCAACGTGTGTGCGTGCGCTTCACCTTTCTCTTTCTCTTTAGTAGCGCGTGCCTGATGGCTTCCGACACGAGTGTCACGTTGTTGGCAGCGGGAAACGAGTAGCCGCGCGGCGTTTCGAAATCGTGGGAGGAAACCCGCGCGTTAATTTTCTTAGCGTTAACTTCTAATTGAAGTTGTGAAACAAGTCACTTTGATTGGCGTTACAAAGTTTCTCAGGCTAGTCGCTTCTCTGTCCTGCATTTCTCTCGAACTCGATCTTCGCGAGAAAGAGCATTAACATTTTAAATATTTAATTAAAAAGAAGCGCTATGAATAATAATTTATTTTTTTTTTATGTGCAATGTGTAATATTTAAATTTCAACGAAATATTTCGCGTTTTGAATAATCGACGGAAATCGTTGGAATAAACAAACCTTTTAATTGTTCTTGAATTATACAATTTAAAAATTAACATAATGATGAAAACAGTCGGAAAAAAAATGTTGGTTAATATTCAATGCGGTGATTGATATTCAAGCAAATTCAGTGTCACTGTCAGAGTTTCTGCAGTCTGTTGCGCAGGAACATTAATTGTCGCGCTTTCACCGTGAGAGATTTTTCGCTTCACGTCCGGCCCCGCAATATCCTTGAAACGGAATTACTTCGCGACTCCGATTCGAGATTTATAAAAGCGAGGGCGTACGACGCGAGATACAATTTTCTCTTAGCGTAATTACAGGTTTTTATGAAGAGGAAGACGGCGGGGGACGAGGGCGGTCTTTCCGCAATCGAATATATCGCGGCTATCGCGAAACGCTCGCGCTTGCACGCAACACTGATAACACGACGTTTCTACAAGATGTTGTACGCACGCGAGGTGACGAAACGGCGGAATCTAAAGGAACTCGGCGACGAGGTACCTCCCCGAGAGAGAGAGAGAGAGAGAGAGAGAGAGATCGCGGGATACGCGGCAAAATTACACGCGTGTGCAAAATTTAATAATGTATTATAAAATTACGCAGTCCGATTCCGAGAGGGAACATTGCGGCGCGAAATTATTTACGCCACGCGAGTTTTTTTTTCTCCGTCGTCTGAGAAAAGTCAAGTTCCTTTCCAAATGTTCGTATGACGCAAACTCGTTGGTTTGGAACGATTCTGAAAAGAAAATAATATACAGAAAGAGGGAGAAGCTCTCTGTATATCGAGGACAGAGAGGAGGGACACAAGCAGAATCCTTCCCTCTTTCTCCGAGACCCGCTCTTCTCCCCGCTCTCGCGGGCCCTCTCTCTCTCGCGTTTCCTCCCTCGTTGCACCTCTCGACAAATACGTAACTACCAGCACGCGATGCACTTTCATAAAACTTTCAGCTTTCCATCGCCGGCCGCGATGCGAGCCGCGCGCAATGAAAAAGAAAATCCTCAAGTTTCTCAGACGCGTGGGTGTGCACGTGTCGTGACATTCACCTTCTCCTTTTTTTCCTCCCTCCCCCCCCTTCCTCCTCGCCGTGAACTTAATTTCTGCGCCGAGTTCGTAAAAAATCTCAATATTTTTCGCCGTTAACTCAAAATAAAATTCCGAGCTTTATTTTTTAAAAGTCCGTAAGAGCTAAGCCGAGGTTTGTTGCGCAAAAACGTTTCGGTAATAACTTTTATTAACAATTTAAATTCAAGCGAACCAGCTCTTCGAGCGTTAACAGCCGCACTGACCTTTCGCAAAGCTTTGGGGATTTTGTATCCCCAAATATCTCGCGGAGAGAGATGTATGTGAATTAATATTTTATATTTTATTTAAATACCTTGTTTGCGCATTACCGCGGAGATATTTAGTATACGCACACACTTTCGGCTTTTGCGAATCGCGTTGGATTTGCGGAATAAATATGTGACGTGAGATAAAATTGTGACGCGATAAGCGCGCGCGCGCAGAAAGTACAGCGCACGGGATGTTTTTGCGTTTTAACGAACGCGATTACGCGCGATTTCGCTAATCGGTGATGACTTTCTCATGACGATGATCCGCGTAGAAAGGTGAAACCGCTATTATATCGCGAGGGGCAAGGGGAGGGATTAATCGCGGGGACCGAGAGTAACACGCGAACACAGATATAACGATCCTTCTTTGACATAAGAGTAAAGCAGAGGAATCGAAAGCGCGCAATTTCCTTGGCCGTGGCAACGGCAGCGGTGCGCGCGCGAGCGATGATTTTCTCCGCGAGATTGTCTCACAGCGATTACCTAAATGATTATACATCCGCTGCACTTTCATCGCCGTAGTCGGCGATGTTACCGCGAGTTACTTTACCGGTAAAAAGAGACTCGCAACGACGATTAGCATTAGAGAAAGAGAGAAAAATCCGAGAAAGAAAGAAACGCAACTCAGTCTAATGGAGAAAGTCTCTCCTACTCCGCTCTCTCTCTCTCTCTCTTTCTCTCTCTCTCTTTCTTTCTCTTCCTCTCTCTCGCCGGTTACTTTTGCAACGCTCCATCAATGTCAAGATGAAAGGCGAAAATGCGCGAGAAGCGTAATACTTATCGTCATTTCGCGAGGAGAAATATTTCTCGCTTTAAATAATTCCAGTAACAAGTGTTCTCACGCAAAGAAATATTAAACTTGTTATATTCGTTATATTTATTATTATTTCTCTCTTGCAATAACGTTTCTTCGCTTCGTGTATTTTTACACATCTGTGCGACTTGACTCGAGCGGAAGTTTCGCGGATCGGATTTGAAAAGCGATTTTCGACGCCGCACACTTTTTTCCCCGTGATCGATTTCGCGGAGCGAATGTTACAATAATCGATCGCGGCTGTTTTCACTGCAATGACCCACTTCTCGCGGCCGTCGCTTGCAGCAGTCCGGCTCGTCGTTGCCGTTTACTGTAGCGCGCGCGCGCGCGTGCGATCTCGTATTCCGCCGCACCGAGAGAAAGTTTGGTCTCGAACGTGAAACCGTCGCGCGACGCGAGAAATTTTCACATCGCATCCTATCCCTCGCCGCGTTGCAGCGCCGTGACAGCCAGAGGGACACGTGAAACGCGCGCGCGCGCGCGCGCGGATTATTTCGCAGAAGATTTATCGTCGCCGAGTCAACGCGAGGAAGCACTTAATGCGAGAAATTCCCCCGTGAATCGGCTCTTCTTTCGGTTTTTTTCGATTTTTATAAAATTGTTTCTTCAGTTTTTTTTTAATTGTATTTTCTTCTCATGCGCTTCTCGATGCGTGAAATCATTACGTTCAGAGTCAGTCGTTAATTTCAACGCGAACGCTCGTTAGCGCAACACACGTTGCAAATTCGCGAAGATATGCCGCGACATTTACAAATGGAAGAAGCGGGTGCAAACCCGGAACGAGAGTAACGTAACAGTGTTACACGCTATGGCAATGAACTCTTTCGCCTTTCGAAATCGCAATCGTTGGCGCGCGTAATTCACGCTCCGGTCGTTGTAACGAACGCGGTTGTTGTATGACGCGGATATATCGCGCAGGTGCCAACGTGAAATTTTGAACGGCCGCGCGGCACTCTCGAAAAACTTTCCAAGGCAATGAACCTGGCCGTCGAACTTAACCGAATGGAACGAGTCCGCCCGGTTTTGTTTGAAGGACCGCGAGTTGCCGAATTCAAGTTCAGGGCCAGCATTGCCGCGGCCTTCGACACACGGCCCGGCTTTTTCGGCCTCCGACACTGTCGCCTTATTCTTAAATATAGACGAGGCTGCGTGCGTTTGTACATTCCGCCGCGAAAACGTAATAAAGATTCTTTTTCATTCGTTTTCTCTGCGTTTTGACAACCGATTTCTATTTTTACGGGATTTAATTAAAAAATTTTTGATTAAAAAATATTATTCACAATTTGCTTTTTATTTATTAAGAAAGGTATTAAAAGCGCTCAGTGTTTTAAAAAATTAGAGACTGCCCGGTTTTTTATCTCGAAGAAATTTCTGTGTGTTTCACACATACCTTTCAATATCGAATCTCACAACTCAAGAATTCGAAATAATAATAATAATAATAATAACCAACAATAATAATAAAAAACTTTCCTACGCGATTGCAAAACAGATACATTTGAATTTGCAACTGTAACAAATGAAGAGCAGCGGTACTACAATAGACGAGGTTGCGGCGCAAATTAGTTCAACAATAACAACAATAGAGAAAAATAAATAGAATACAATAAAATTTCTAACGGTGAAAAAACAATAGAGAATGACGTTTAAGAGAATCAATTAAACAATTGCGAGCGCGCAACAAAAGAACCTTTTTTTATTTTTCGAGCAAAGTCGATATATTTGAACGCAATTATTCTAATTGCAAATTCGCGTTATAAGCGAGGGAAAAAGCGTCTCCCTGAATTGTGCTCTTATCAAGATCGTGATTTTCTCATTTCCGTTTAAATTTTTAAATTGACATTCAAACGCTCGGCACGCGGAAGAAAGGAGAATTGGTGAAGAAGACGACAAATAGCGTACGGTTCGCGGTGAAAGAGGCAGCGAGAGGTATCGGGGTCAAGTGCCACCACACTAGGCGGGTTCGCGCGCGCGCTCGCGTGCGATGAGACCTACTTTACTTAAACTAGACTGCGACAGAGCCCGAGAGCGGCGCGGCGCGTCATGAAACAGTAATATAGTGTTGCAAAGTGGTCGCTACGCCGCTTCTTCCATAATGTAATTTCACGATGACGATCGCGGTTGGGCCTTTCTAATCGTGGCCGTGTTTTCGCGAGCCGCGAGGGAATCATCCTCGTTTTACTGTCTCGTAAGTGTTACGTCGGGGCGTCGGATGAAATACCCGATTGATATTCGATTCTTCTCTCGGAAATGTCACGCGAGATTTGTTGGCTGGCAGCGATGTGACTGATCTGGATTTTTGTACACTAATTTTTGTATACTACCGCAGGAACGAGAATGAGTCACAAAAAAAAAAAAAGTAAGATAACGAGACACGAACTGATTTCTTTATCTGAAGAAGATGACCGGATTCTCTTCTCCTACTCGCGTCAGTCAGTCTCGTCACATCGGACGAGTGTCTTAAAACAAACAAATGACGAAAACGAGAGATCAGACTCGAAACGTATCTGTTTAGTCAGTACGTTAATAACCTATCCGGGTGTCAAGGTGTCGACAACTTTTTTGGAATCAAATAAAGATTAGATAATCGAGTCTCGTAACACCGAATATAGATCGTTCCGACCTGGATCCGCGCGCGCGCTTGCTTTTTTTACGATATTCCAGTTCTTTTGATTTCGGTCTTCGATTTGCTAATTCGACGTTCGTCCCGGTTTTTACACAGCGGGCGGCGCTTTCGAATCGAGTTTCCCATCCGCAGCGCAGAATCTTGTATACACACCCGAGAAGTCGATCCTGAGAAACGTCATCTAGATGGATTAGGAGAGCTCCACGGGAAGAGAGAAAGAGAGAAGGGGAATAGGCGTATCGCGAAAATGAGGAGAAAGTAGCGTCGTTACCGTGAAAAAGTAGATGATGGAATGTTGCTTGCGCGAGACTGCAGCCGGAGACGCGCGTTGCGAGCTTTCACTCACGACGCGATCCGCCGTGACTATCGTCGGAATATTGTGATAAGAGACGAATCGCCCGTCGAGAAATATATCGCAATTAGTTCAGTTGCCGTGAGATCAAAGGAGAGAGAAAGAGAGACCAGTGATTCTGTGCGGTCTCGATATGCGACATTTGCGATCTCTCGAGATTCTCAAATTCCGAGATGGTGAGTGGTCCAGCCGATCGATACGTATATTGTTACGACCATACGGTATATGGATCTTGAGTATTCATATTGTATGTATCGCGAACGTTCGAGCCAGAGAAGGGAGAAGATTTCTCTTGAAAACAGCTTGTTATCTTGGCAAATTTCAAGAATTTAAAAGAGAGCTCGAAGCAATATGTGGAGTATTACATGTTATATTCGAGATGATATATATATATATCACATTGCATATTAAAGAGATGAATTAGACCTTTGCAAAAATTGTAATTTTACATTAAATATTTATGGTAACGCAATTGAACTGATATTTCATTCGTGAACTTACAGAAGAACAATTTATTACGATATCTCCCTTAAATTTGATCATATAAAACAATTTCATACAATATCGTGTATATAGTTTTTTTTTTATTGTAATACCGATTTTTTTTTTTTTTATCTGAATATTGCGCCGAGAATTTGTCATTCTCCCGGTGGAAGAAACGAACCACACGCGTTTTTTTTCGGAAAAACATATCTGGCGCGCATCCGGATCCGTTTCGCACGACAGTCTCTTTAATTGAATTTTTACGCGCGCGTATTGAATGCATTCCTCTCCATACGATGAGAGAACACGGGATTTATTAATATCTTTATCGAGTGTTGTCGATAGCGGAAACTGGGTCATGGCGGTCTATTCCGCGCTCCACTTTAATTTTATCGTCGCTTAACGCACGAATTCTGAAGCACGTGATAAAGTGGATAAAACACGTACGTTCCGCACAAGTAGCGTAGAGTTCGTACGCACTCTAAGTCCACCGAGCTCGTCTCCCAGGCTTGTCTTTTTTTTTTCTTTTTCGCACTCTTTCTTTTTCTTTTTCGTCGACGATTTTATCCCGGCGACTTTTATAAGCGCAATCTCATTAACCGCACCAAAGCTTCTCGGCGCGGGGAGAGTTCTCCTCGCGCTATGTACGATCATATTTAATTATAACGCCACAAAAGCGGGAGAGAAATCGTAGAGGAATTCGTTTGCGCTACTTGCAATCGCGAAATAATTTCGTCGTTTTTATATCATCGGCACACAATCGAGCTCTTCTTATTACTGCGCGTTTTTTAATAGACACAGCTTTGGATTGTGTTTTTGTGCATTTAATAAAGCGCGCTTGTGACGTTACAAGTCCACGCGATTGATTGCCGCGAGGCAACGACGATTTCTAATGAAATTTCAATTCGAACGATCAGCATCACATTGTGCGTCACGCGCTGATTTCTCTGAAAAGAGAATATACTCTTGCGAAAAAAAAGATTCCTTCGGGGCATGAACGATGATCTCCGAAACGATCCGCTTTTTCGCATTGATCTTGTTTTTCTCGTCGAGTTACGTTACGTCGCGATATAAAGGTCGATATATTGCGTGCTCAGTATCGCGCAATTTGTTTCAAATACAAAAAAAAAAAAAAACATCGAAGATATCAAATCGACGAATCTCTATGATGCGCAACTGCGCAATTCGGAATTGTCACACTAAGAAGACTTCCGTCGTGGAAGTTTTTGCGGCGCGCGGATATTTTTTTGCCGTTTGGAAAATAAGGAAAAAGTAAGATGAAACGGGAAAGAGAGAACCTGCGGTTCCCCGATACAGACGGTTCGCTCGCCTTCACCGCGGAGAAAGTGCCGATCGCGGGCGGCAGGGAGAGTAGCCAAGAACTTCTAACTTTACGACAACTCTCCCATCGACCTCGAACGAGCGACGACGCGGTTCAATGTCTCTCGCGTCGCCGCGAGAAGGAAGAAAAACTCTCGAACGCGGCGGCGCGAAAAATGTTCTTGCAATTATAGAGACGCCATTTCACGCCGTTCCGATTTTATTAGATAAGTTCCAATTTTATAACTATTCAGAGAGTTATAAAATTAAGACGTTCTCGCGGGGGGGGGAGGAGAGCGGGGATTTGAGAAATGTATCTCTCTGAGATAACATAAAGTGGATGTTTCGAGACGCGCGCCGATTCACGACTTTCTCTCCGGCGATCGTAATTGTGTGGTCATACCGGGGTATTATTTATATACATATATGTATATATACGGTAACCGCGCCTCGGGGGAATTTCGCGCGAACGCAAATTGTTTTCGGGATAGCGGGAGAAAAGATCTTCGTTGCCGCGCTCGCATTCGCATCTGTGTCACGTTTTTGAGAGCGAAAGAATTCGTCGTCGTCACGGCTTTTACCGAACGACGCGACGATGGTACAATTACGAGTCCTTCTTCGTGTCTTTGTTGCGATCGCGGACTTACTTTCGTGAAGCTTTCTTTGAGCGTTTTATTATCATCACTTTACGTAAAACGCATTTTAGCGGAGATCAGAAAGTTTGATTTTTTTTTGTCGCGTAACGTGTACAATCCGTTATTTGAACGTAGAAAACATAATTGAACGGAGCGAGAATCTCTGATGATTTTTCTCGTACATTGCTATTGCACAATATCTGAATGAAAGTTCAAGCGAGGATCGCGCGCTGCGATTACAACAATCCGGCGCGATTCGAGACGCTCCGACGTGTCGTTTTATATACCACACGAGTGTTGGAAAGGTGAAATGCGCATACTTTATATTTATTACGCAGTCGCTTCCACTTCACAGCTAAACGGCAGCCTTGCTCGCGCATTAATATCGCACACGTATAATACATTAGGGGGTAAAAATATCATCTCTCTGTATAAATAATACAGAAAAATAGATATTTTTTTATCTTGACGCGCGCGCGCTAAAACGCCGACGGAGGAGAATATTATATTCACGGGAGGGTGGTAAAAATATATCCCCGCGACCTGTGTGCGTTGGGCGACGACATGTGTTGCAAAATTTATTGTTACATCAAGTAACACAGCGGGTGTTATTAATAATTACCGCCGAAAGGAACACAGGATGCAAATATAGAACGCGTGTGAATATATTGATACAAATAGTTGATATGTCGACGGTAATAGGTGAGGCTCTCTATTTTTATTTCGACGACGAGAGAAAGACTATGTTATCGTTCGTAAAACGCGATAGTGGAGTTTCTCTTTTTCTCGCTTACGGGACGTAAATTCTCGATGGGGCCCTCTCCCTCCGCGAGACAATGTGTCAAGTTTCGTAACGACGATTGAGTAATGCCGTTAACGCGACGCGAAAGAAAATAATGCCAAGGTTTTTTTCGGTGTCGTTAGCCGAGAGGGAAGAGCGGATAACCGCGTCTCTAACTATTGTCGAAAGGTGTGCTCGTCAACACACACACACACACAATCTTGTGCCGCGCAGCTCTTAACCCACTTAAAGGATTGACTTGAAGTCAAAATAGTCGCGCTCCTTTTAACTTCGCGAGAACGAACAAGCTCGAAAAGTCGGTTAATTTCTTAAGTGGTGTAAATTTCGCCGCGAAATTCCGCCCATTAACTTCGCGTCACAACAAACGCGTTTATCAATTTTTACACTCGTACGTATGTACGTGTGCGCGCCATGTGATCTCGTCATTTGATTTTTTTTTTCCAATTTTTCTCAAAACTAGCACAACACAAGCGCGCGCTATTGTTATTTTTGTTTTAACGTGTTGTGTGTTATTGAACAAATCCTATTCGTACAACATGAATCGAAAAACACATATCTGAGAAACGTTCAATCAGCGTCGAGATAAAAGTGGCAAAAATCAGTAGATTCGAGAGAATCGTTGTTTTGTGATTATTTACACATGCTTTTTGCTGGTAAAATATAACCAAGTAACTTTTTTCAGTATCAGTATAAAACCTAGAAAAACTTTACCTTTTCAAAAAAAAGTAAAAAAAAAAACATCGTTGTAAACAATATAAAAACCCTTCGAAGAGAAGAAACCTCTTGACCCGGATGTTTGCGCATCGGAGGATTTCGGTCGGTCTCGTACCGGCAACATATCGATATCGCTCTCCCGCTGCAGCGAAACGACTCCGCATTAATCCGATCCGAAGTAGACCCCCCTCTTTTTCCATCTTGTGTCACACATCTTCATCGAGAGCTCGCTGTTGTTCCTTTCTCCTAATCCGCGTTACGAACGTCTTTCTTCCTCCTCTTTTTCTCTCTCTTTCTCTCTCTTTCTTTCACTCTGCCTTTCTCTATTTTTTCTCAGCGACACAACGATTTTAGAATAAAAATCACAAACGGAGAACAGAAGAGAAAGAGATCCGCGCGAGGGAGAAGGAGACACCTGGATGTCATTTTGTGGGTCACGGCGATGACGTGTACAACGGGCTCGTGTGTAACGGGACAATTTGTGGGCTGGCGGTGCGCCACCGGGTGGGTGTCAGTCGAGCGAGGGAAGGGGGAAAGGACGCGGAGGGGAGCAAAACGAGGGTAATGTAGGTCAGTAAATGTATATAGCCCAGCACTTTCTCCGGGGCCGTTCAAAAACTAGCTTCTCTCCTCCCGCTTCTCTCCTTCGCCCGCCGTACGTTCGTACGCGCGTACGTACGTACGTGCGAAGCGCGCGTCTCGTTTATTCGCCCGCTCGGTTCCTCATCGGAGAACGTAACGGGACGCGGTCGAAAAACGGGTTCCGTACCGTTTCGTTCCGTTCCGTATGACACGCCGCGGATCAAGGACACCTTTGCTGTTTCGTTCAAACGGAATTGCCGGGCCCAGGCGGCGGCGCAACCTGAAAGTCCACCCGATTTGCATAACCGCGCGCATTGCACGCGCGCGTGCGCATAAAAATTGCCGATCACGTATTTAATGAGAAAGAAACAAACAACGCGCGCGCTTCCTTCCATCTTGGATGTAATTTTACTCGATATTACTTTTCGAATCGACCGTAGACTCCGAAAAGGATCGTGAAAAAGTGAAGCGTGTCTGAAGAAATGTTTTTTTTTTTTTTATTAACAAACATTTCTCGTATCGGAGAAAATGACAAGACGAAATGTATCGACTCTTGCGTTTCGCGAAACGAGTTCACGTGTTTGCGAATTACGAACGTGAAAATAATGTTTTCGACGTTTCGACAGGACGTTGGTAAACTCGCGCCGTTCTACAATTGTTGTGTAGCTCATAATTAAGATAGAAGATCCGTTAATACATATATATATAGAATACGAGATATAGCGGTTGTAAAGCCGTGTAATAACGGTTTAAACAAAATCGCTTGTGCATGTCCCGAAGGTGCACGATGTCCGTATTTGTTTTTTTTTAGAAAGCATCGAGTCGGTAATGGGTCGTGTCGTTTACTGTTACGTTTGTTCAGATTTGTTCGGCCGCTGCCGAAAAAAAAAAAAAAACTCGACTGGGCCGATCTCTAACAAGATTTATTTCTTTTTTAACATTAGAACTGTTTAAATTTGTCTTTCCCGAGGTGTACCTTCTCGCAGGCTTCCGTTTGTTCAGGTTTTCTGACCAATTCTCGCAGCTTATTTGAATAACGCGACGAGATAAATAACAGAAATATTTTTCAACAACCTTTTGTATGTAATTTATATTATAAACAAAACACTTTTACAAAGGAGAGAAAGATTTAAACAATAAACGTCAATTTATTTTTAAATTATTTATTCATTTGTATATATAATATAACACTTGAATAATTAATTTGCTTGCATAGAATATTGTACGACTAGCTGAATACGTCGTCAAAATTGAGATTAAAATCTCGTAGTCGTGCAAGTACAATATTTGCTACGTTAAAAAAAAAAAAAAAAAAAAAAAACGCGCGTCAATGGCTCCACTTTTCGTCGAAATTTTCTTTCGAAACCAACGCGGAACGTACAATACACGTGCTCGCAGAAACGAGATCCAATGCGATTTATTTGCAATCACATTCGATTCATCGCGAGCGACGCCGTCTACGACCAGCCTACATGCTCGTACAACAGATTGAGGGGAGGGCAAAACTTTCACGTACTTACACACAGGAGCAAAATAGCATTGCGCGCGTTGAAGTGTAATGCATCTCATATACATAGGCGGTCTTACCTCACTCCGTAATTTCTTTAGGGAACTTTCCCCTTGCCGTCACTTACTTATTACCTTTCTAACCAGCCACGCAACCGCGATTTTCTTCGCGGAAGTTTGACCGTGACGGGGTTAAAATCCTCACCGTCAAGCCGCGCGCGATATCGCCGGATAAAGCAGGAAGCACAGTACGTATATATATATATATATGTACAAGCGGCTCCTCTTTTTCCTTCGCTTTTGATCGCGCTTACATAATGAAAATATTATGCGGATTATATACGTTGCATTTCTCGGAGAGCGCGCGGAAGTATAGCGCGGTCCCGCGAGAAAAAGAACGGCGCGCTTCTTGTCGCTCATTGTACGGACCTAAACTGATTTTGCGCTGTGCAACCGTGCAAAACGCTATCGAGGGGAGATCGTCTCGGGAGAGAAAGAGATGAAAAAAAAATAAAAAAATAAAAAAATAAAATAAAATAAATTAAAACATCGAAGTTTTGTTATCACGGAAATCCTAAAGCTTGTTACGTTAAAGATATTTTGTTCGAGCGAGAAAGTCAAGAGTTTTCAAATTGACCAAGTTGTTACAACGAATGTGTCACTTGCGTCTCTCGCGAAAATTCGGAAATTGTAGATTTTGGTTTAAGATATGTAAGGAATGACCGGGATAGAAAGAATAAATTTTTTTTTTTTAAACAGTTAATCTCTTATACTAACACAATAAGAAATAAGTTTATTAACACGAGTAGAAAATGTAACTTAGAAAAACAAGAGCTTATAACAAGGCGATAACGGCAACGATCTAAACAGCTGGTCTCTCGGAAATGTTCTATCCGGAAAAACATTATCGCTTTCCAGGAAGGCTCGCACGTGAGCGCTGTATCCCGTTCTCGCAGATACCTGCCGAAAAGCGATTGGGCCACGCAATCATCGGCTAACATGTTTATCAACGCGGCTCACGCGACCTTAAGATCAGCTGTATTTTTGAAAAACAACCGCTAGATAATATTACAGATACTTAGTAGTTGTAACAGAGCGATCTATAGTTCAGTTGGTCTGTGCGGGACTAGTAACCGGAAGATCCTAGGTTCGAATCCGGCTTGAATAAAGTCGGATTTTTTATTGGTCGCTCTTCCTCCGGTGAGCTGGCGATTCAGTTATGGTTTATCTGTCATGAGATTCCTCTAAAAAAATAGGAGTGTTCTCCTGGTCGGTGGTTCGGAGATCCACCTAAAATTGTAGGTCCCTTATTGCACACTCTAAATTCGCACGAGAGAGTGTAAAAGAGAGGAAAGGCCCACGGCTCGCTGCCAGTTATCACATTAATAATGATGATGACCAAAAATGTGTGTGCTCATTCTCAGATAATTATGACGAATAAACACATCTGAAATTATTATTAATTATATTAATAAAAACTACCAACCAAAGGGCTAAGAAACCAATTTTTTTTTTTCAAATTTCTATGTTTATTTCTATGTTTATAAAAGAAAAAATTTCTAACATTAGTCTGAAAAACCGATCTCGGGCGACCGCCTTAACCGAATGCTCATTGGGGGAACAAGCATGTTATAAAAACTCACACAAAAAGTTGTTCACCTAAATTTTTAATTGTCCTCCCAAAAAAAGCGCTCGGAACTCAACTTCAACACAGTTTTTCGATTGATTTCCGACTGAAAATTGAAATCTAAACTCGCAAAAAATTTCAAATGTGTTCCACACGGGCGCGTCTTTCGTCTTCGAACGTACGGACTCACTCTCTCGCGCGCGTCATTTATCGCGCGTCGCGAACGAATCTGAATTTGGAGCAATCACAATGGCGATTTGATGGCATTCTGGTTTATAGAAGTGTGACAAAACGGTCGGCGCTCGAGAGAAAATCTAACGGTACGTTCTGACGATAAAACGCCCGAGCGTTAGCGCTCGCGCGCCTACATTGCCGCGATATTACGTCCTTTCATTTCGTAATTCCTCGTACCTCGTTTCGTAACTGAAACGACTAGCGGTACGACTATGAGAACGATTATTATTGCGTGTAATCATCATCGCGAGATTGGCGCGACCAGCGATCGTGGTTCTTTAAGTCATCGATGCCACATCATCCGTTTTTCCCCTTCTTCAGCAAATTCATCATCGCGTTTCGCGCGAGTGCGCGATCCGCGCGACATCGAGATGCGATCTCTCCACGATAAGTTTGACGATTATTCTCGCAGCTATTGATCTTATTTCTATTTGTGTGTAAACACCTTTTTTTTGTTAAAGAAAACAAATTATACTTTTCATAAAATTTCACGAGAACGATGTAAATTTTAAAACAAAAAATAACAAAAAGAAAAAATAAGATGCAAGGGTGTAAAAATTACGCGAACAATTTTTTTTTTTTTTTTCTACATCTTATATCAGCTAATGATTTGTTACGGCTAAAAGATCGTATTATTATACGGTGCCCCATTTACCGAATGATTTACGTGTGTTTTCTCTACACAAACTACTTAGGCGTTGGGCCTTGTTTTGGCGCGCGCGAGAGATCTTTTCTCTCAGATAATCCCTCGACCTCTTACATTCGTAATAGTTTACACGCGATTATGTCGTTCCGGTCCCCTCGAATTGTGAAATCGTGTTTTGGACGGTTCCCGCATTCCAGGTCAAGATTCTCGAGGGAGCGGAGCGAGATGCGCGCGAACACACACACACACACACACGAACGAACGGCATAATTCGTCGGAAGCCGCTAACCACGCAACTTTCACGTCGATTCTCCTCCTGCATAAAGAAAGTGCACATGTAACACTTACATGACGAGAGAGAAAGAAAGGAGGGGGGCGACGTAATTCTCCCGAGCGCGCTAATCCGACGCTTTCGGCAAAACCGGTGGTTACACACACGCGCGCGCGCAAACACACACATCTTTGCCGATTACACTGTGCGTCACGTGCCGTCGCCGATTTTGTCAGTGCGTCAATGCCAATGCCAATGTCACTGCCAACGGTCCCCTCGTCAAAATTGTTTTTATTATTTTTTGTCTTGTGTTTTTGACAACAAACGGGTCTTTGTAGTTAAAAAATTTATACAAAAAGAAAGAGAGAGATCGATTTACAATTATTATCATAAAATCATATAAAATATTGTATTTGTAGTATATAAAATATAAATATCTTTTTCAATGAAATAATTGCGCGACAAAATTTCCCTTTGTTATTTTTATTTTTTTCCCCTTTGTTATTTTAACATTAAATAGCAAGAGTAAATTATCGAAATAAATTATTAGCGCGTTTTACAATTGTTTTTTGTAAATTAAATTTACAAAGCCAAAACTAAATGACATTTATTACTAAGTAATAACCGTGATTATTTGTGATAATCATTACGTTACTATGACTTACGCAAGAGAATCGAATCGTTCGCGGCGTTGTTTTCAAATATAAAGAACAGATTGTGACTCCGGCTGAAAAAGAACCCGCTTTGCGGCAAGGTGTTAATTTCCGTCGACGACGCCGACAGCCTTGTTAAAAACACATCGTTAGACGCAATTGTTGGATTTTGTTTTTTTGTACGTGCATTTTTTTATCTCACGTAGCAGTTTACGTTTAATCCTCTCGGTTGATTCATTGATTCGCAGAAAAATCGCGCGGAAATACCGCACCGTGCGTTTCCCTCCTTCTCATCGATTATCTCGAAATCCGCGAATATCTCACGTCTCGTGAGAGACGATTATCGCGTTGTTACGTTTTGCGTCAATTGCCTTCTTTGTTCTCTCAATATCATGACAAATTGCGCGTTTGCTCGGTAACAAACGCGATTGAGAAAGAAATACATACCTATATATACACAATATATATATATATATATATACATACATCCGCGAGAATTCCGCGTTGTCTCGCGTGGAAACTCGATTCCCGATTCGAAGGGCAGTTTTTCGAACGAACACACGGTTTCGAAGGTTCCGTCGTTGACATTAACACAAAGCTGCACGTGCGAGGACGCCAATCGAATGTGATCGCCCATGGCGGAAGTCACGTTCGGCGTGACGATGACAATTTTAAAATTTCAAATGTCGGGGATCGCGCGGAGACGTCAATCGGACAAGGACGCGCGTTTACCGGCCTTATAAAGCGCGTGTTCTTAATCACGATTGTGTGTACACGTTGTGCGCGCGCGCGCGCGAATGTTTTTTCATTGTTTCAACGCAATATTTCTTTATTGTGTTTTATAATTTCCTAACGGATTTAAACATGTTGCGATAATAAAAATAGATCGAATCGTGTGGGCAGTTTTTTTTTTTTTTTTTCAAGTGTATCGCAGTCTTTCCGAAAAAAAGATCGGCAACGGTTCCTTCGTTAATATCATTCCGATTTCCAGGAAGCTTCGATGACTAAATTCGCGTACAGCTTCCTGATCGTTTACATAACGTCGCTCAAGGATCGCATTACCAATGCCGTCGCGAATGATGAAAATTATTACACAAACAATTCCCTCGGTCGCAACCTCGGTGCGAAAGATCGAAAGACGGACACAAACGCGGCGGCGGCGGCGGCGGCGTAACTCGCGTTACGTGGACGGCTTACGACCTTGCGCACCTGAATTTATCGCGCCAGGTAAAACCTCATTCGCGCTCCTCCGGACTGCATACCTTTTTTTTACTCGGCGGAAAGACCTTGGCGGTCTGTCAAGGAGATCCCTCGTCATCGCGACAGTAACCCGATCAATGAATTGTTATCGGCACTGTCGATCTCGTGTCGACCCAAAAATGGCGATCACGCCTGCGGTCGTTTCTTCGCATCAAACGTTAAAATTTAACCGAACGTTCGTGCTCTACATGATAAAAATGAATTCAACAATTCATCAACAGAGTGGGGTTTAATAGTTTTTTGTTCGGATTATTTCGAGAAAAAAAAATTAGTCAAAATGTTCTACTTGCTTAGGATCTTTAAACCAGAACGCGTATTTATTATACCTGCGACGTGTGTGTACTAAAAGTGACGAGCGAACACACAGACGCGCTCTCGAGCTTACGGTAAAAAAAAAAAAAAAACATGGTCAGGGTCCCTCGAAATGATTTCGGTTTTCCACAAGTGGGTTTCGAAGGCCGGGCAGGTAACGGGCCGTTATCGCGTCGGCGTATTGCAGCAACGCCTTTGCGCCGAGCGGGAAGAGGGGAATCCCCGGATCTCCACTGGCCCGTGAACATAGTGGCGCGCGAGTACACGCTTATTATGTAACGACGTTAACTGTAAATATTTACCGGAGGAGTGTACCCTCACCTGTGCAGCGCGATTGTGTGCGCGCGCGCGTCCGTCGGCACGAAGAAAGTAGACCGAAAGA
The DNA here is from genome assembly GCF_002006095.1 of Pseudomyrmex gracilis. Classification (NCBI taxonomy): domain Eukaryota; kingdom Metazoa; phylum Arthropoda; class Insecta; order Hymenoptera; family Formicidae; genus Pseudomyrmex; species Pseudomyrmex gracilis. Next base: position 301,103 of record NW_018020703.1, read on the forward strand.
AGTTTAAGGCGAGTTGCTTGCGAAGAGAGAAGGAAGCCGCGGCGGCGCGGGTACGGTGTGAGGTCGCGGAAACGGAGTGGGGGAAAGGAGGGAAACGCGTTTAAAAATACTTAAAGTGGAGCACCCCCGCGCGCGCTAGCATCCTGGAATTGAGAAAGACACAGAACCGAGCCACACGGGCTGTTCATGAGATCATTCTTTGTCTTTGAAAAATCGCCGTACAAGGCAATCGGAGGATCCGTTAGAGGAAACAAAACGTCAAAGATACTCGACACGATCCAGTAAAGTTCTGTGTATATAACAGTCTAAAAGAAATTTTTTTTTAAACAGTTAAACAAAAAAACTAGTTTGCGACTTTGCGACCGAAGAAGAAAATTTCAAAGAATGTTAATGTGTTTTCAAAGAGACGAAAGAATATGAAAGCAAAGAAGCGTAACATAATATCGCGTCGAAATCATGCACTGCGTGTAATCTTCCTCTCTTTCTCTCTCTCTCTCTCTCGGCGTTAATTAACACAGGCACACAAATTACGCACGCCTGACGCGGGCTTCGCCACGCAACGCGGCCTTTCGTGGCGACGGTGGGCATTATCGCCTTCGCAATCTGGGCCAATGGGTCAGTTCACGAGCGAGTTTCCCGTACGTACGTACGTACGTACCTCTTGTCGTCGTTCGCGTTTTATAACGCGCGATCGTACGTACGTATAAACACGCCTCGCCATTTTATCGGCATTTTTAGTTTGCATCGTCGCGCCCTTGTCCGCGACGTGTGATTGATAATTTCAAGTGCGAGAAAACACGTGATATATATATATATATATATATATATCACCGGAATATATATGCTAAGATGAAATTATATCAACACAAAGAAAAAACAAATCTCTGTTTTGTAGAAAAGAGACAATATATTATAATATTGAGAAATAATAAAAATATCAAATAGCGCAAAACTGTTTTCGGACGCGGCGTGTTACTCTCGAGGACGAGATGAATAACAGCGCGTGACTCGCCATTTATTCCGGCGGTGTTTAATTTACATTAACACACACAAGGAGGTACACAAATAGTGAAGTTGATATCGGCGAGGGTAACGGGATCTCGCGCGACCTTGCAATTAAGATCTCTGTAGACCGCTCTGTGTGTGTTTCTCTTTGAAGCTCTTACGTAAAAGCGGTAAGTGCCTGCAAACGTAATACTTCCTACGTTTGCATATTACTTACCTCCGCATAATAGGCGCCGATGCAGCGCACGCGACCGACTAGAATCTGTTATGTGTATTATTTACGTACATACGTTCACGTGGATGTATCTATAAATATGCAATTATATTATACACACACAAACACACACATACACAGAGAAAGAGAGAGAGAGAGAGATCGTATTTTACTTTTAAATCGTTGCACAAGGAAAACTACAAAATACATGCAAAATATATACAAGTTTACTTTGTGCAGTCTCTCTCTCTCGGTTATTCTGAGAGCTTGAAAATTACTTGGTTCTCGAGGACTGACTGTAAAGAAAGAAGTTCTCTCTCGACACAACAGTGTCTTCAATTAATTTTACAACATCGCGAGATGAATTTTTGTTTAAATTCACAAAAATCGCGATTGTTCGAATCTAACGCAACGCACAATTGGCGAGACACATTGTTCGATTTACATTCACCAACCAAGTCTCTCAAGTGTGTGATAAACAAAAAAAAAAGACAGATAAGGTCTGCTGCGAGAATAATACATTGAGACGCGATGTTTACGGAAATGCAAGCAGATGCAAGGCTGCTTGAGATACTCAATGTCGAGTGCGTTAGAAGTCCTCAGGCGCAATCCTTGAATGTTCCTCGATCTCTCTTATAGAATTTCCGCAAACCTTCACTTCTCATTCTCTCGTTCTCTATTTTAAAACGAGAATCAACACGGTATTATTTTAATTATCACAAATAAAATCTATGGACTGCATTAAGTGTTTCCGAAATAAACTTTCCGAGAAATTTTTTGTGTGTATTTTTGAATTTGTTTCCTCAAGATTCGGAAAAAAAAAAAGATTCTCACATATCGAGACGTCCGGTTCATATCTGTGTCAAAAAAATTTCCAGCCTCGCGATGACGGTGACTTTAATTCCGGCTTCGCGTTTTCGAGCGCTCGAATTCCCAACTGCGGCGGCGGCGGCGGCGGCGGCGGCGACCGCATTTCGCGGCAACTACGTTGCACCAGCTATATTGACACCGGTATCTCTCGCGGGTTGGATAGTGCGATAAAACCGTCGGATACATGTACGGGATAGTAACTAGTTTCCCGGTTGCTCAATATATCAGATGTATGTGTACGTGTGTGTTCCGTTAGCCGGTTGCCTCATCATTGTCGTCCGTCGCGCGCCGGTCGCTCTATTAGCACCAGATGAGAATCGCGGGAAGTTGATAGCCCATTTTTTTTAGCTAATCTCGTCAAACTTCCACCTCGGTGCTACAAGAAAGACCGAGTCCAAATATCTCGCGTGCCTTGTTTGAAGAATTCTTCCGCGAAGCTTCTCTCAACGGTGGATTTTTAATCACCGGAACTTAATCGCGGACTCTCCTAACCGGAAAGGTGAAGTCGATCTCACGCGCACCATCTCGCCGGATTTGAAATCTACAAACGTTCGCGGCTTCGCTTTTGTCAGAATCGATAGATTTTTTATCGAGAAAAAAAACCCCGATGTCATAATGGGATTTGAACACGGGATCTCTCTTGATTGCTGGTCATCTCTTCGCGCAGATTACCCGCGAGTCTCGAATTTATTACTAATCAAAAGAGTGGCGTCAATTTTTTTTTTTTTTTTACTCTTTGTAATTTTGTTCGTTGTTCAAGTGTTAAAAGATAAATCGGACATTCTTTACCGATTTAACGCGAGCATGACGCATGAGTCTCGCAATGAGCGCGAGCTATAAACAGAGATCGCCTTTGGCGGCGGCGAGATATACACTTTAAATTCTCGGCCGAACCGGTTTCGGTTCGTCAGCGCTCGAGCCGCCGGTACGTATCTCGTTTGTGTTATACTTTATTTTATTTTATAATCGGCTCACGTGCATAATTGTTGCGCGGCGTGTTGCAAAACGTATCTTTTTTCCTCTCCCTCTCTCGTAATATATGTAAGTATATAAATATATATATGTATATATATCGACGAGGCGATTTATTAAAACTCTACTCTACGGCTAATCCGTCGCTTATTTTGTAAGCGTTAATTTTGCAAGCAACGCGCAACGGCGGGTATATACTTGCGAGCGTGTTGCATAACACGGCGGTCGCCGGAGAATAAAGCGCCACTAATAGCGTTAAACAAGCGCTTGAATAATACTGAATGAGATGCAACGCGGAGAGATGATGCAACTCGCGCGCGCGAGCGCGAGTCCGCGATGCACTTGAACAATTATGGTTTATTTTATTTTTGCACACTCTCGTATCTCGACGATTGCAATAATATTTCTATTAAAAAGAAAACCACAATCTTTGCAACCACGTGAAAACATCTTACGCGCGCGTTATTTTACATTACACACAGTTATAGACACGCACATCCTTGTTCCAGTTTTGTTGTCGTTTTTCTTTTATCGGCCAATCATCCAATTATGCAACTGCGCGCGCGCGCGATGTGTCCGTTGAAATCAACGTCATTGAGGACAGTGGTTGGATTTTTTTTTTTTTTCACGTGACTCTCTATCGTAATTAAATTCTCTCCCGCGATTTTATCTACCGCGAGTCGTGATTATGCGGATGAGTGCGCAAGTTTGAGGGAAGCGTCGCGATGCGAGTTAACGCTGAATCCTTGAATCCCCTTTCGGTCGCCTATCGGCTTCGTCGATCGTCCTTGACTTCTCGCTGAACTCTTCGAATGACTTTTCGGAGTACAAGCGGCGTTTTTTTTACATCTGTCCCGTTTTCAAGTAGAAACGCTCGACACTTCGATTATCGCTTTGTATCCACAAGTTACACGCGGATAGTTTCCGGATCAAATTTGTTTCCAAATAAGTTTCCAAGCGTTAGCGACTTGTTTTTCTCGAGATTCTACGCGCGAATCCTCGAACAATATTCGCACAAAAGAATGAATCAGGTGTGACGTAATGTCTTGCCGCGTGTCGTTCTTCGCGCGGCTTTAGGATTTATCGCGGATATCTGCATAAGGATGTCGCGTGTCGACGTTTTTAAACCCATTATCGTTATTGCTCTGCCCCGGATACGCTCGATAGCGTCCCACATCTCGCACCGTCGTGTCTCGAGGTGCGCGATGCAGATGTGGAGCAAAGGTGAGACCTCTTTTAGAGAGCACGCTCGTCAGAGTCACGAGAGAAGGTGTGTGAGAGACAGAGAGAGAGAGAGAGAGAGAGAGAGAGAAGAGAGAGAGAGAGGAGAGAGAGCAATCCGTCCATCCCGGGCGAGTTCAGTCGCCCCTGCGGTGAGGTCTCGCGGTTACCGTTAAACTACGCGGCGATAGTCACTTAACCCTTTAACCGTGTTCGTCTTTCATTTGATTCGCAAACATTTTTCAAAAAATTTTCTTTAACCATCTTGAGACGCGATAGTTTTTGCTTTTTTCTTTTTATAGAAATATAACTCTTTTTCAATCTTTTCAACTTTGGTTTTTTCTTTGAAGAAGATCTTGGAATTCTAATGTTTAAGTCGCGTCCAAGTCTTCGCGATGTTCGACGTCTAATCGTTTTGTGACGTGCGCATATCGATGCGTAATTACAGACCGAAGTCCCGTGCTTCATGCATATTGAAGATCGAGAAGAGAGAGCAGGCGCGGAGGAAGAAGAATTCGAAGTTAAAGCGGTTAAGCGGCCGAGTCGTGCCGTTTCGATCGCGAGATGATCCGAAAAGGTCCGGCGGATTCGTAATTCGGTTTACCCTTATTCCCCGCGACTGCACGTAACGGGGAAATAGTTACCGTTAAACAAGCGCGCGCGCTCGCGACTTGTTCCGATTCATTACCGATCTTTCTTTGTCGATCAATAACCGATTCGCGTCCACCCACACACGCACGCACACACACACACACACACGTGACTCGCGAGTTGTCGGTGGGCGCGGTGCATATTTTCCCGAGCTCGAGAGGAATCGAGGATGAATTAAGTGGATCGTGATTTATTCTCGACTCGGCGCTTTTTCCGACAATCGAACGAGATTAACGAGCGGCGGTGCTATCGCGATATCTCACATTCGCGAAGATGAGATATTACTTTATCGAGTTTCTCGATATTTTTTGTTATTCGTAAACTTTTACAATCGTCGTCGTCTCATGGCTCCTAGTCTCGCAGTTATATTGAATTATGACGTCATAGGCGAGAAATGATATTTTTTTTTTTTTATCACAATGTGTAATTAGTACTTTTGTATTAAGCTACCTGTGACGCAGATTAAAATCGATAACCTTTTTTTTATCTGTTTGCACGCGTCGATAAACGCGTGTCGAAAAGAGAGAGATCGTCATCGATTCGCCGGGGAAGGACATCGATTTCCTACTTGCGCGGAATTAATTAGAAATTAAAAAATTGCAACGCGGCAATCGTTAATTGTGCACGTTGGTCTTATTGCAATCCATTGGCCTATATGGGTAATGACACGGCTGTCGTGTATTATGAAATGTGATGTAACGTGCAGGCAACAGGCGAACAAATAGTCGAGAGGGATTGCCGAACTACACCGTTAGGCCGCGAAGAATGCAAGCCGCCGCTCTAACGGAATTAGAGAGAGAGAGAGAGAGAGAGAGAGAGAGAGAGAGAGAGAGAGAGAGAGAGAGAAAGAGAGAGAGAGAGAAAGCTCGTGTCCTTCGATATCTCTCGTCGTCTTCTCTGTTTCTCGTTATCGCGCGATCTCTCCGCGAATCGAGTCTCGGGATGTAACTGCATACTCGCGAAGGCGAGTTCTGTCATTTTGCCATTTGAGCTCGCTCGCGATATCGAGATTGCGCAGTAATATTCGTTGTTTATTATATTATTTACAAGTTTACATAAAAAAAAAGTAATTACATTACGGAGAAAGACCCGGAGATTATTTACAAAAAAAGCGGCGTTATTAATAATTATTGATTAGATTACACGAAGACATTGAGCCGCCGTTGCGTAATCGACGCGCCGCGCTTCATCACAAGCGCGAATTAATATTTTATTACGAAGTACTTTACTGTTTACATCATACGGACGCTGGCCATCTGTGTCTAGGACTTCCCTGCTTTCCGCAACGCGTGTGTGTTCGAAGTAGTAGCGACGCGTCGATTGCATGTCGATTGTTTCGACGCGCGCGAGAAAAATTGCTCTCCTGACGTGATTGAATTAGAAAACGATCTATCAATAGAACGTCACGCAAAAACGCACGCGTTCATTAACAAAGAATGTATATTTCTAGTACGGTGTAAAAATTGCTGTAATTAAGCTGCTTAAAAAAATTAAGTAATATTATTTAATAAGCAGAATATCATCTATATATACAATAATTTTACATTTTTTAATTATTTTCTCATTGATGGCATTTTATTTCGCGGAGAGAGCGAGATTTGCAGTCGCGCATTTTCGGCTCGTGAGAGAAGCCACGTGCGGGAAGGACGGGGGGGGGGAAAGGGATTTAAAAGTGTTTCGTCTTCTAAACGAGGAATTCTCTTGAGCGTGTCACCCCTTCTCGTAGTTGACCCGCGTCACAAGTCGCCGCCGTATCTAGTGCATGGCAGTCGCGACGAAAGGCAAGCTAAAAAAAAAAAAAAAACAAAAACAAAAACAAAATAAATAAAAAAAGGGAAGCGAAAAAGGGCAGCGGCGGTGTAAAAATAATTTCGTGTTGCGAACACGTCGTTAACCGGCGGGACGAAAATAAGGTGCGGACGTTGCGTGCATGTACGAAGAGACAGACGAAATGCACTCTGGACGGATAAATCACGGTGGAGCTTTGTCCCGCCGAAGTTGCTTCTCTCGGTGCCAGACAAAAATTGTAAAAGAATTCAACAGAGATCAACGCGAGACACCCACGGCGCGGCGTCTGCAACCCAAAAAGCCGCGCGTTGTCATCTTTGTCGTGTTAGTCGCAGATCGCGGTTGACTTTGTCTGCCGCATCCTTCGCCTAGTCGCCGAAATCCGAGAAATCTTACTGAGACGCATACTGCGAAAACGATCGCTTAAATAAAAATAAACGAAGAGTTAACGATCGGTAGCAGCCAAAAAAACTCTGAATGTATGCGCAAAACATACATTTTTTAACTATGGAAATTTTAATACACACACACACACACATATAGTATGTATAAAATATATATTAAGTATTTATTTTAATATTTTAATATTCCCTTCTATAAAATTTACATATATGAAATGCAAACTCAACGTCTTAGATAATTGTTCGAATTAAATTCAAATTATTATGCGATGTGTGTATTAATTTACACATTAGAAAATTTATTTCACATAATAGCATAATCTAGCATTCGGCTCCTGTTATTGTTAATTTTACTAATTGGACACCGTGTACGCGCGAGCTTTGTTATAATAAACAAAATCGTATTGCCTCTACACACACACACACCACGCAACATACACACACAAATACTGTTATTCGAGTCATTCTTAATTTCCTCCTTGAAAATCGGAGGATGGTTCTGCGAAAGGATCGATATCTCGCGATTTGTTCGAAGAGTCCGAACGTGCTCACGGAAGCGATGAAGAGAGAGAAAGAGAAAGAGAGAGAGAGAGAGAGAGAGAGAGAGAGAGAGAAAAAGAGAGAGAGAAAAATTGTGTGTACGTGGCGCGTTGCATAAACAAACCGGGAAATTGCATGACTTGCGTAAGAATCTTGTGCAAAATGGCGTCTTTATTACAAGGTCTCACAGCGATTATGCTTATCCACCTTGCTTACATCATGCTAAGCAAGAATATCTACTTTGTATGCATATAGCGGTATATGTCGAAGAAACGATTAACGAACTTCTGACGCATATTCCGGGAAACGGTGATAACCTTTTTTTTTTTTCGTCGTTTTCAAAATCGGCGTAATTTTCCACTGATGGTTTTATTAATACCGTATAGTTAACACCTGACACATATTCAAGTAAACGTGCGATTACATATACAGCGTCTCAAAATTGTACACGTACCTCTTCTCTCTCTCTCTCTCTTTTTCTAAATATATAAGATATATAAAAAGTGAATTGTTTTACACCGTCTTACTTATCAAAACTGGTGGCGAATGTTTTTCAATAACATTTACGCAACAATCCAATTTTTTCTTTCCAGAGATATAAATACAAACAAACAATTAATTATTAGCATTTACGTGCGCGCGGATATGATTACGTGTACGATAATTACGTGCGTAAAACACTGCTAACAACCGTAATTAACAAGCAAACAAGAAGATATTTCAGTTAAAGGTCGGCAAACCTCCGCTCGGAGGCATTTATCCGCGGATAAAAGAGCAGATTTTTTTGCGCAGCCACCGCGTTAACCGTTCGAACGCGGAAAGTTCCCGTAATCCTACATAAATTTACAATACTTAATAACACGATACGCAATATAACAAGACGAGAGCCGCCGTAATTTCAAAACTAACTAACTAACTTATCGAGAGTGTCACGTCGAATAATAATGTCTCTCCGCTTCTCTTCCCCCGCCCTTCCTCTTCTTTTTTCTTCTCAATGCGAATAACCATTGAGGTGGCGGTTTAAAGGTGAGCACAAATGTGCACACAAAGTGTACAGGTAAAACACACAGGGGACAGAGGGGGAGGGTGAGAGGATCTCTTAGGCGCCTCCCGCCACTCCTCGAGTGGAGTGAAAGCGCCAACAACCTTGATTTAATAATAAAGGTTGCCGAGTCCCCGATGCCTGTGTGATCGCGAGATGTGGGCGCTCTAATAAAAATAAAACCAGCGGAGACAATTTTCCGCTCGCATCGCGCGCAACAAAGACGAGAGAGAAAAGATGACGGGAGACCTCGGGGGAGGGGGGAAAGGGTTTTCACGCGGCGATTCTTTTGCGCCGGATACTCTCTCGATATATATACATATATACACACGTGAAATCGCGTCGGGAAATGCCCACCGGTGAACAGTCACGCGATAGGGATCGGCACCAGCCGATGATCGGCGAAAAACCTGAAACTCGTCACGCGCGCTCTCCATTGTGTGAGATGTTTTGACGCGCGATCCAATGCTAATTCATTTATTTTGTAAAACTGGGTCAGCTAGTCAGATGTGTGTTAATAGTTCGAGAGAACTGCGCGCTTCTCTCATTTAAATGACAAACCGATAATTCTTCGAAAAAAAAAAAAACCCACCGGACGCTTTCAAGTTTACATATCTCGCGAATCTTTTCTCTCGACTGTGCGATTTTATCGCGGTTACACACAGTGGCTTCTTTCTCGAATAGTTAGAAATGATAAATGTTGGAAACTCTCTCTCTCTGTCTCTCTGTCTTTGTATGTGTTCTTCTTTTATTCCCACCGCTATAAAATAAATTATTAAAAATAGACAGGGTCATCTTGCGATTGACCCTTTTCCCTTGTAAAGTTCTTTCTCTCTTCGTCAAGTTGTTTGTCACAAGTGTCTCTCTATCTCTCTGAGGAATTTCATTCTAGCCTAGTTTCAAAAGTGGGGATTCGTCTCCGAATCTCACAAACCGTTCAGTTTCAAACTCAAACATTGTTCGGAGGAACCTTTCGTGTGTCTTGCGACAAAGTTGTAATCTCTGCGGATGAATGGTTTTAACGCAAGGTTTTAAGCAATGTGTTCTCTTCAATTTGCAATTCACATTCGAACGAACGTTACATTGTTGCGACATTGTTCGTTTGACAAGGAAAAAAAAAAAAAACTATCCAAGTATCTTTTTATTTATTTTTAAATTGTGCGTGTGTGCGCAAATGAATCTGAAAGAGAGAAATTCCATTTGAAATTCTAAGAGTCGCGCGATAAAGCCACAGAGCCGCGAGAAATCCATAAAACCCGCGCGCGACGATTCTTATTGTCGATCGGTTGAAGTCCCTCAAATCGCGAATAAATTGTTACTCGACGATTATTATTCAATGAGATTGCAGACACGCATATCCATATCAATGCGCGCGCGCTGACTCATTTGCATTCTCATTGTCGCTCGCGCGATTGTAATGGTCCCACGTAACGTTTGTAACGTGGTATAAGTAGCACGTAGCAGATAAGAGCGCAGAGTCCCCTTCTCTTCCCTCTCTTTCTCTCTCTCTCTCTCTCTCTCTTCTCTTATGGGATGGCGTTTCTACGCCGTTACAACGTGCTCGCGAGCGATTCACTGCGCGCTTGAAAACGCGCGATCTCGAATCTCTCGGAAAGATCAACACTTGACGATTGTCGATGTGTATTTAAGTCGAGAATAGTAACAAAAAATTCATTTCGGATGAAAATCGCGATCCAATCAAGCGTCCAAATCGAATATCCGCCAAATCAGATATGTGCATCGATAATATCTCGATGCTAAAAGCAACGAGAAACAATAGAAAAAAAAAAAAAAAAAAAAAACAAATTAAGAACTTGAACAGTTCGAGAACGACAAAAAATTGACATTCTGTCGAACAAAATAATGTCTCGTAAAAACAATTTGGTTTCTCTCTCAATTTTGCATTCTCCTCTATACTAAAATATTTTTAAAATCTTAAATAATATCTCCGAGATTGTAAACATAAATCTGTGTAACGTAATACCGATAACGCTCGATCTGTTACTCAATGTTTTCGAAATACTTTTTTTTTTTTATTTCAACAGATACGTTACACGACGGAAAATATAGAGCATAGGTATTTTCCGCGCGACAAACAAATTTTTTTCCGCCGATGTGCACGTTCGTTTCGAAAAATCACTTTCTGCGACGAACTAATTTTGCGATCGCGTGTTATCTATCCCAAGCCAAGAATACACCGATTAAATTAGAACGTTCGTCGGGAAAGAAAGAGAGGCGCGCGATAAGAAATAAAAGGTTAGGATTATTTTTGTAGCGGTTTTTTACGTAACGTAATTTTAATTCTCCGTAAATAGATGAGAGAAGGCGCATACATAATAAGCCGGCTTTACGTCACAACGATAAGGTCAATAAAAATCAAGTATTAAACACATATCGCGGATATCTCGCAAAAGAAACAGCGTTGCAAAAGTGACACCGCTCTACGGTGAAAAATATATCCAAATTTTTATCAACCAACCTCGTCTGCTAAATATGTATAAAGCGCGCACCTTTGTCCGTTTAAAACATTCATGTCATTTGAATAGTTTCGAATATCTCTCGTAGATATTCTTCCCTTTTTCAAAAAAGATCTCTCTCTCTCTCTCTCTCTCTCTCTCTCGCGAACTAATCTTTGTACGCGCGAAGAAAAATTACACACGTCCGAAGCGACACACAGTGTCCTCAAGAATGTAACATTATCCAATAACAAATGGTGTATTCGTATGATAACCGCGGTCGATTATATCCACGTCGTAATGCAGATGTAGGTATAAAGCGACGATGTGAAATAAAAGTTCAACAAAAGGAACGCGAGATACGCAAGGCAGTCAAGGTTCACGTCTTACTTCGCGTCCTTCGTTCGTAATACAATCCACGGTCGTCGCGTACGATTTTTTCGTCTGGTTTAACTTGGTCGTAATTCACGTCGGAGTTCGTGCAATAATTTCCATATAATTCTCTCTCTCTCTCTCTCTCTTTCTTTCTCGTATTTTTCAGCTTCGCGTGTAAGGCGATTAATGTGTTTACACGAAGTCTGAGTAACAAAAACAATTTAATGAAGATAATTCGGGATTAGAATATTCTTCGCGAATTGCAATTCGAGTCGCGACGAGCGAATCAGATCGGCGATCGCGGGTTTAAGAAGGCGCGATTTTCCAAGCACATTTAATTTGTTGAAAGCGATTTGCATCACTGTTGGCACGCTGATGAAAAAAAAAGTGAGATAACACATCGTACCAACACGTGTCATTGACAATGTTGCGCCGTCTAAACTTGCGTGCTCGGCAATTCGGGCAGAGAGCGAGAGAGAGAGAGAGAGAAAGAGAGAGAGAGAAAGGTGGTATTGCGCGAACGAACTTGTCAAACTTGTCAAACGCACTTGCGAAACCGATCGAGGAGGAACGTGTGCCATTCATGAACGCGTCCCGTAATACTCGCGCGCACACGAGAGGCGACATTGCATATTCTCGCTCGCGTTGTGTAATGTTCACGTGCTCACGTGTGAGGAGCGCAACGTGCACGCGTTCTTCGTCGGAGAATTTTGTTTACGTCATCAGCGGAGCTCGTTAAGAATCCATTTTGTATCGAAAGAAGCGCGTTCGAGGCGATTAATTAACATGTTTCTTCGTGTCCGCCGTGTCGAGCGACATAACGTCGTCTTGACGTTACACACGGTCTCTCTCTCACGCTCTCTTTCTTTCTTTCGATATTATTTCGAAGAAACGTCACTTTTATAAACGAGTTGACAGCGAGCGACGATAGAGATGCGGTTTGCGATGCAGTAAGACAGCGAGACGCTATTATTAGACCGAAGGTCTGGAAGCCCTGGAACGAGCGAAGAATTTTCGAGACTATTTACACCGGGCATAACTTCCCTCCCACAATATCGCGCTTGTATAACGATCACGTTTTCCGCTTCGGGCCCAAGAAGACAACTTCGCACGCAAGGTCGTGCGATCGATCGCCGCGCGAAGATATCGAATCTTTTTTCCCGCATTCAAAACACAAAGTCGACTTCTGCGACTCGCGCGCGCGCGCACGTTGCGTCTCTTGTGTTTATATTAATTTTTATCCGAGTCTTAAAGCGTATAATCAATGATAAGATGTCTTGTTTGTTTATTACACAAACAACTGATAATGCTCTGAGAAATATCTAGAGATTCGTAACGCCCGCGTTTCCTTTTGTTTTCTTTTTTCAAAAAAAAAAAAAAAATAAATAAATAACGACGACAATCGGAGTTAATTTCCGCCTCGCTTGCGTCGTATCACCCGCTCGATCGGGCGTCTCGCGCACCGAATGACGCAAGCGGCATCGATTACGGATATCTTTTGAAAGCGAACACACGGTGCACGGTCTCGTCTGTCCCTTTCGTTCCCTTCGGTGTGTTCCCTCGCGCATCTCTCGTCGTGGTTAAATCCATCCGCTGCGATTTAATTTCGTAGCCCCGCGAACGACGGTCATCCGTTGCTTCATTGCGCAAACCTTTCGATTAACAGAAGCACCGCATCCGCTTATTTTATCTCTCGCAGAAACAAAAATACGAACTTTAATGGCTCTTTTATTTAACGATTTTGAGTCTTACGGCTCGTATAAATTTTCAAGAGATGTTCCCAAATAAAGTACATTTGTTCTCAAAGATTTTTATATAACGATGAGCGTTGAATCTCGATTATTTCGATGCGACGAGTGCGTACGCGTGCGGAACAATGATTACGTATTTTGCAAAAAAAAAAAAAAAAGAAAAAAAAAGAAAAAATGAAACGCGACCGCGATATATAGTAATTACGCGCTTAATCGAGCACACGAGCCATTAGCGGATCTCGTGCCAACGACGACGACGTGGCGAACGCGATCCCGCGACAAACCGACAACGAGATCTTCATTACGGTCGTCGAGATTACGTGACGTCGAAAGAACCGAACAACAATAAAATCACACCGATGAGAAAACATTATCGTTTAACACGTGTTTACAAATTTCGATCGGTCGCTAAGATCAAGGCGCGACACTCTTCGATCGCGAGTAGCTTTTAATCCGCATTTGTAAAACAAAATCTGCAAAGGCGATAAAAAAAAAAAAAAAAAAAAAACAACGGCATCGTTTGCAATATTATATCTCACGCGTAATCCGATTTACCTGCGTCGTCGCTCTTGCGCGAGAGTTACATTAAAACTATAAAACCGCGCGCTGTACCAATTTTGCCGGGAGGGAGTCGAGTTATACTGTTAATCGTTCGCGCGTTTGTAATCCAACGTTTTGGAACGCGACCAGTTTCGTCTTTCACATTCGTGTTTACCGCGTTGCATATCCGTTTCTTTGTTGTTTATCCGTGACTCCGCGAAACCCGTTCGTATCCGCATGTGTGTTCTGACCTAGTCTCTCTCTCTCTTTCTCCCCTCTCCGAGTTCTTTTTTGCTTCTTATTCGAGAGCGATTTTGCAACAACACCGCGCAAGTCCATTTCGTTTTCTGGCTCAATACACCCGCGCGAATTACATTTCCATGCGCGCCGCAGGAATCCGCACGCAATCTTTCGCAAGAAACCCCTCCGCGTTATGCATCACGTGTATTCATCCGTGCGCGCGCGCGTTGTGCTCTCACACAATGAGGCTTCAAATGCAAATTCCCAACCCGAATTCTTATTAACATACGGACAAAAATATACCTTGGAAAAAATTGAATGCATAATGGATTTTTGTTCTGCGTGGGTTTTTATTTCTCGTGTTTCGTTTTCAAAATAAAAGTTTGCCCGTTTTCAAGAAGATTGTCAAGTCCGCGCGGATATTGCGTTAGATTTATTTCAAGATACGCTTATAATTTTTTCGTGCACACTTTTTTCGTATCAAAAATTCCGAAGAATTACGCGAAACATCTTTTCTTCTCTCACGCGTAAAAAGTAAAAAGAGAGGAGACGAGATAAATATAAGCTACGAGAAACACACAAACGAGATTCATCTTCATGTTTCATATGTTGTCGTGTATTTGTCGTGTTTGTCTCACATCGGGATGAAGAGTTCGAGTTTTTTCGGGAAACTCTCGAATCACAGGATGAGTGACCCAGTGCGAGGCGTTGCGCACGTGCGTGATCTCGCACGCGTCGCGAATATACGCGGAGAGAAAGAGAGGATGCGTGCGAGTGACGACGGAGGGGAAGACGAGAAGAGGAAAGAGATCGGTTGTTACGTAACGACGAAGTAGGCGAACCGCTACTACGAGGTGTAACGCGTATAGTAATCACGTGTTCCGCGTAGGATAACAGCGGTCACTAATGAGGAGAGGATGTTGTATTCACCTCACCGCTAACAGGATCGCGTTTTCGGTTACCGCACCGTCTGATTAACGCCGCTTACTGGTTCCTTCCCGGTCGTCGTAATACACATTACGTCGAAATGTGTACTAATTTGCAGGAATTTTTCAGCGTAACTTTGCGATCGAAACAAATCGCCAATTTTACGAATTTAACAATAAAAAAACATTCAAGTCGCGCATCTCGATGCGTATTTTTAATGTCACCGCGCATTGGAGATCTTCTCTCACTTCTTTGCAAAATCCTTGAAAAAAAGCGGCGTGTGTAAATTATTATGTAATACATTGTAAAAAATTAAAAAAAACTTTAGAAATAAATATTATTATATATTCTTATAATTGAAAGATAACTAGACGGTAATGTTTAGAATTGTCGAGAGAATTGCAATTTACTAAAGAAAGCTACACTAATTGAAGCAAAATATTGACGAGTTTCTTATAACGTTATTTTTATTCTAGATCTTTTTAGCTGAACTGCTTTTCTTTCTTCGATTACGATTGGCGCGTTGGATTGGTTTAATTATCGACAGCGCGGAGTGTTGTCGCAAATAAGATCGATTTCAAATAGCCATCATCTCGATATTAATTGCGATCGAGCGAATCCGATTAACGTTGTGTATCGGTTATACTTGACATATTATTTGCCGCATTTACGTTACAAATATGTGACGCGACGTGAAGCGAGATTAAAGTCGCGTTTGCGACAACGTGAATCCGCAATTATAAGCTAAGAATACAGTCCGTTAACAATTGGAATATTTAATCTTCCGCGGGCAAAACCGGCAGTGATTCGAAAAATTTTTCTCAAAAAATATCGCTTCTCATAAAAAACTTTTGTCTCTTACTTTGCAAAGGTTTAATAAAAAAAAACATTATACGTATTAAAACATTATTACGTAAAACATTATTACGTATTTTTAAAGTGTAAACATTGAAATAATTTAAAACAATAAAAATATTAAATTTATATAGTGCACACGGTCACACAACACACACACACACATTTAATGTGACGCTTTTATATATAAAAAAAAAAAAAAACAAATGTGTTGATCTCTTGTGTTTCCTCCTCGATCAACGCGATCGAGTACATCGCGCGATCAAATAATCTTCCTCTCGCGAACCATTCACATGGTTTTCAGACACGTGACACACGCGGCCGACCGTCATTGATGCCTCGTTGCAGCCTACAAAAACGCATTATTACGGCTTACGCGAGTCGCTCGCGTTGCGTAAGCGAATCACGAGTCTCGGGTCGTCACGTTTTCTAAGAGTAGAAAAAAAAAAGGAACGTGTTAATTGAAATCTTCCTTTTTTACACGTGACACAAAGCTGACGTCTATGATTTCGCAGAAAAAAAAAACAAAAAACGTGAGTCGGTCGCGCGCGAAGTGATGAATAAAAAAGTAGAATAAAAAAATTATACGTTCGATCAAATAAGAAAAATTTGTTTTCCGAGATAGATGGAAAATTCTATCTCACTGCACACTATGTGTGTAATAAAGAGAAGTTTCGCGAGCAATAAATTTAGAAACCAGAGATTGTTTTGTGTTTTATTTTTTATTCTCACATGTCAGATCAGCTTCGAGAATCAGTTCTGCTTTAATTGGGAGATTAGCATCGCGACGGCCAGGGGCAGTCGCTCGTCTCGGAGACGAGATAAGATTCGAATATCTCGACGCGCACGTTATGTCGTCTGTCTCGCGTTACGTAACGCGAAGATCCTCGGTTTGATCGGTCGGGGCGCGAAATTCTATTGCATTGAAACAAACGACAATGCCTAAGCTATCTCGCGCCCGTTATCGCATCGCGCGACGATATGTGATTTGAATCAAGGCGAGGATCGTCTCCGAGCCACTTACGACACAGCGCGTTTTACGACACCTCGGCAATTACATAATCGTTCGTTATCGTCGTCTGTAATCGCGCGCAGTTTGTAAACACACACGAGTAAAAAACGAAATAGGAACACAATTTTAACGACGTGTTCGACATTGTGTCATCGCGTGTAATTGACAAATAACAGATTGTTGTTGTTTGACTTTTCGTGATTTACGAATTAGCGAGCGCAAAATTAAAAAGAACTCTGACACGGCTCTGACTTCCTCACTTTTGGGTTACATCGACCAGTCTTGTCGTCTCACTTGCGCGCATTACAATTTAATTTCCTGCGTACGTTACACGGGCTGCGCAATAAATTTGTTGACAAAAAGCCGAGATCCGATCGGAGGCGAATACGCGTGCGTGTGTGTGTATGTGTTTTCAAAAGAGAGAGCAAACGCTGATAATTCATCGCCTATTTTTCAAGTGTCGATGGCACTTTTTGACGTAAGAGGGTCATTGAACGTTGCTCGTAAACGCGCGGAGATGAACTTTAGACTTCTCTTGATCTTGCGGAGAGAAAGAGAGGGAGCGAAGAGAAGAGGAGTAGAGAGAAAGAGAGAGAAAGATCCATTGTCATTGCATAACACACATCGCGCCGTCACGGAGTCATCGTGTGCGACGGAAATTGAAGACAATGATGAAACACCTTATCACTCCGGTCTCCCCTTTCACCAGCCTCCGCAAATAGCTACGAATCGATATCGCTTTGTAACAATCGCGCGCCAAGACACAAGCGCAAGTGGCCGGCCAATATTCACGTAGGATCGTGATTGGAAACTCTCGCGAGAAATTAAGATTCGACACAGATATCCTTTCTTGGGAAATCTTCGGCGCGGAAAAACGCGCTGATTATATTTACGTCACGGAATATTTTCGCGAATGTATCTCTTGAGGTTTCTCAAGTTATACATTTTATATACATCTGTACAAAGTGCAAAATATTTCTGTACGTTCTATTTTCTTAGAATATATTTTATTTTTTTGTAATGTGTGCTCTATTTTTTTATCTCTGTTATATGTATTCTATTTTTATAGACAAAAAAATAACAGAGTTTTTGCCGATAAAGAAATATGCGAGTTTGTGTAGGAGACACGCGAGAAAAAAAGCTGCACGTGATTTAAATACAGAGAGATTTTTAAAACGGAGGTCTTAAAAAGTAATACGGATATTTAAAGCTCTTTATTTATAGAAAATAAAAAAAACGCACGCGGCTATATAAATTCGCGCGCACGTAAAATTACAAGACAGAGAGAGATTTGTGAAACATTTTATAATATTACACTTCGAGTCTTCAAAAATATACACGGTCGGCTGACAAATTAAATGCTCTACTTGCGTAAGATTTCGCAAATAATTTCAAGTGCGATCGCACGTGTTTCCCTATTATCGAAAGAGAGATAGGTATACACACACACGTACACATATTGACCTAAAAAAGTGAGAAGAGGTGTACCGCCTTGGTGTCTAAATATAAGCGTGTGTGTGGGCTTTTACCGCGGTGGTGAATTTTATTTCCGTCATAAAATCAATCTACGAGAAGGGCGAGCGAGCGATATAATTAGCGTTAGATAAAAAAAAAAAATGGCTGTCAAATGGGGCAGTTAATGCGCCCTTCGGTCAAAATAGGTGCCACACGTTCGGTCTTGCCGAGAATCGCACGGACCGTGATCAATTTTTGCTTCATTTGCACGTAAACGAAAATCAATCCGTCTTCCGCGATTGGCACCTATTCTTCGAATTTCGAAAAGATATCGAATTCTCACACAACACAAGAGAAACAACAAGCAATCTTCGGGCACGAAAATAGATTCTCGCTTTCTCGTCTTTTCTTTATCGCGTCTAAATATTGCGTAACGGAATCAAGCCGTGTACAACACACACACACACACACATTCCTCGTTTCGTGGAATGTGTGTGCGGGAGCTGCGTCACAAACTGCTTATTAATTCGTGCTAAAAAAAAAAAAAAAAAACGCGCGTCTTCGCACGAGAACAGGGACAAACGCGTGACAAAGATCAATTGAGAATAATGAACGTCATCGCGAAACAAATGGATGGAAAATTGAGGAAATTCGGGAAAATCGAGAATTACGCAAGAGCAACAGGTTCTCCCTGAGTTTACAAAACTTAAAATAAGAACGTATATACAGAACGAACAAAATATACTTTAACAAAAATTTAATCTTAAAAATTTTACTCTTCGCTCTGTTCCACTCTTCAAATTCAATTCAAATAATTCAAATAATTTTATGACTTGAGATAATTTTTTTTTTTATCTCTCTCGTATCTTTCGATATTTCTCGAACTTTTGGTCATTCAAGAGCTTATTTCGCTCTAATTGGGAGTGGAGTAGTTTCCGCGTAACACGCGCAATTACGAAACGTCGCCTTGTTACGAGCGTGCGCCGTTCGCGATATCGCCGACCTTGTGCGTCTATCGCCCGCGACGAAATGTCGCGTTGATCCCGTCGGTGAGCCGCGCGTGCGTTGAACCTTTCGTCAAACTGCGTCGTCGAAACGTGTGTGCGTAAATAGATGACGTATCGACGTGTGTGTCGCATCTTTCGACCAACAATCACGGACAACAACGTCTCTGATCGATTTGTCGCCATCGGCCGCGTCTGCTGCTCCTACCGCGCTCGTTGCATCTCTCCGTGATAACACAGTTGCGTCACGTTGCGCAATCATTGTTTACGCCGCCCGCGGTTAGTAATAATATCGGCCGCCTCGTCTGTGCAGGCGGCCGATATTATTGTTTTATAAATATATAGAGGGGGTTTTTAATATAGCGAGAGTCTCGCGCGCGCTTGCGAAGACCGATTCTTTTTTTTTCCCGCAGGTGCGGAAACTCGTCGTCGTCGCGCGAATCGCGAGCCGATTGTACATATATGTATATACATATATACATATATATATGCACGTTGTATTCTTCTTGCGTTTGCATTCATTGTCTCGAACCATTGTTTGACACCTCCCGCGGCATCGCGCGCCGTCGTCGTCGTCGTCGTCGCGGCCGGTTCGACGACCGACGATCGTCTCTCGCACATCCTCTTATCAAAACACGGTCGAGTATTTTCGCAGTGGTGCTCGCGCTTAAATACATACATTGCGCATGTATGTACACACGCACACACACTTGCTGAATCTGACTTTTGTAAAATAAACACACGCTCGCGAGAAACAAATCGCAGCGAATGCATCGAATCCGTTTCTCGCGAGGTGATGACTGAATAAGACACACGACGCTCATTATTATGTAAATATATTATAACCTTTTCGCGCCGTCCCACTCGCGCCCGATCGTCTCGCGATGGCCTACAAAGAGCCCGGGGACAAGTTTTGCGATAAGACCCCGCAGCGCGGATCGTTACCTCGAAGTGTGTGTATACATGTAAAAATAATGATAATAATTATAAAGTCAGCTGATAAGAAGCTCTCGCGAAGTGTTTAAACGTAAACGTATAAAAAAGCCAAGGACACAATCAAGCATTTTATTACAACATTAGTTTTTCTATAAATTAAAAACATCAACTTGCTTTTTTGTTTTTATTCAATGAAGAACGCGCGGATGGCCAATTTGCATAATCGATAATTACCGCAAAGAACCGCGCGCGTTTTGTGTAATAACTCACAAGGCGCAAGACACGACACCTAATCACTCGTCCCACTTAATCGCTCGCGGACTCTTAATTAAAATCGCCTGCTCGAAATAGTATCGCGTCAATTAACGAGTTAGCAATAAATCACCTGGTGTTGTTTTTTTTCTTTACCTAGCGTCGAAGGAATTACGTAAGCCGCGCGATTAGCATACTAACTGCACTTGGCGCGCGCGCGCGTATACGCTTTGCTTAATCGACGTTGCACCCATCGCTTGAGCGGCACACGTCGTAAATGGGTATACGTACGTATATCATACACACGTGTATTCGAGAAACGTACAATGTCTAAATCACCACCGCCCCGTTCGTGCCCTGCACACCATCTATTGTCGGCGACGGCAGTTACAACCGCGTTGTGACGCGATCGCCACAACAACGATGACGTTATTTAATTAATATAATTTTGCGGGGTTGTTGTTTTTTTAATTTGCACCGGAAAATATCTTTGCATTTTGAAATAACAGATTTGTTTAATCGCTCAACGAAAAGATCGATTATCGATCGAGAACTCGCTCTTCGACCGTGAGACAAAAACAATGTTATAAGATTTTCTAATGTATGGAAAACGGAGAGCGCTTTTCGTTGGGAAATCGAGGGAAATCGCACGTTCGCAACGCGTTTGAACGCCGCTGTATATCTCGCGAAGTCGAATTACAAACTATCGAACGTGAAATATCGCGACATTCTTGACGCGGTCGGATGACTACGCGTACAAGTCCTTCGCTATTATGCGTAGTTACATCACGCCGCGTTATAAATAGCGACCTCACGACGACGCGGCGCAACGCCGCTGATAAGCAGGATCCGGAATGGCCGCCACACGCAGCTGCATCGTAATCATTCGATAAAACGTTATCGATTCCACATGACGTCTGCAAACATGTTTGCGGAAACTGCATTGACGATATTCGCCTTCTTGATGTTCGGACACCTGTTCTCGCGCACCTGAACCTTTCGCGTCATGCGACGATAAAACAAAAAAAAAGAAGAAGAAGAAGAAGCGCGTATCGATAATGAAGCGCATTCCGTTCGAAACTCGCGCAAGTGTGAAGGAACAGAATAATGTCACAAAGTTTTTGATTTCTATCAATTTTCTGGCACACACACTTCGTAACAATAAAAAAAAACAATGTATGTATATACGTGTACGCGTTCGAAACTGCGTCCTTTTATTTCGCTCAATTTGTTAGCGAATCGTATTAATTTCAGCGTGAAATCCGAGTAAAATTAATTAAATTGAGGTCACGCAAAGAGAAGTCTCTCGTACGCTTTTGTAACACGAGAGTCACTTATCGCGCGAGTTCTCGTGGTTATTGAAGCGTCGCGGTGAACCGCGAAGTCCTCCGTAGATAAAAATGACAGACGTATAGGATATAATTGAAAAATGATTATTTCGCTCGGTGCGCTTCAATTATCTAACAAGCGAGCGGCACGCAAATACGCGTTCTTTCTACTAATCGCGTATTAATACATCTCCTCGAGTTGTGTATATCTTCGAAGTTTGATCTTACAATAAAATCTTGCGTAACGTGTGTGTGTGCGTATGGTTTTTTTTTTTTCCATATTATACACAGACTTGGAATCTCGCGATGTGAGATTTCTTTTCGCTAGCGCGCTCCATTGTTTCGCTCGACATGCAAATAACAATTTATTTGTCGCGTACACACACACACACACACACACACACACACACGCATACACGTCTGAGGAATGTGAGATGCACGACGATACGTACGATAGGCGATGACACAAATAAGCACGAACACCACTTACAGGTCTAATGTTAGGTAATTGACGTAATCGTTTATAATAGGTCATGCTATAAATAAAAAAGCTTTATTCATACGCGCATATTGCGCTTTTCCATTGTCGCGGAATTTATTTATCGCCACGTCGGATTTAAAATAAATCCACAACGTAAAACTTTAATTATATAGATGTATAATATTTATTAATAACTTGATTTTCCGCGCACGAGATGCAATAACAAATAACCGCGCGTGGAAACTCAGGTAGCAGTTTCTTTCGCGGCTCCGATAATTTGATCTCTTCGCCCCTTCGGTCCTCTTTCTTTCCTGATCTTTGACAAGCTTACACAGTTCTCGAAAACGAGAAATTACATACAACGCGTTCTTTTTGTCTCCGGGAAAAAAAACTCAGAGTATTGTATTATACTAATTAATTAATTATTTACAGACAAAGCGGAGTCGAAACGCGAGTTTTTCGGCGCAAATTTTTTCTCGCGCAATTTACATAACTCGCCGCGACACACCGCGAGATAGCGGGGACAATCATTGCCGCGGCGTGACTCGAAGAAGTAGGTTTCTGGAGCAGAGAGAAAGAGAGAGAGAGAGAGAGAGAGAGAGAGCTCGGGCGCTTCTCCACTTCTTTGTACGCGCTTCGAAGTTCGCAAAGAAGCGAAACGATGAAACAACCCAAGACTGCTACATGTTGTAAGTGTTACGCGCATGCAACAGGCGGTGCAACGCGTCAATTCGATATTCTTGCGACTCGTTCAGAATTTTTTCTCAAGTCTCGTTTCTTTTTTCTCGATCTCAATTTTTTTTTCTAACAATGTATGCTTTAATAAATAGAGAATTACCTCCGATGATAGAAATCTCTCTCTCTCTCTCTCTCTCTCTCTCTCTCTCTCTCTCTCTCTCTCTCTCTCTCTNTCTCTCTCTCTCTCTCTCTCTCTTTCTCTAATTTAAACCAAATTTATCCAAGACCAATATTTTCAAATGAGCCTGTAAGTATCTCTAAGACAAAACATTTTAAAGACAATTTGTTACTTCTTGAAGAATATTGATTCTTTTAATGATGCCGAAGATTACGAGAGACTCGTATCCGGCAAAGAGACGGGAAATTTTTTCTTCTCGACACTGGAAAAATATGCGCGATCGAAATTAACTTCGGATTTTTGTCGCGGACGCTGCGCAAGTGCGGATCGTTCGCGGAGAGCGTTGCAAGAAACGGGACGTCGTGACTGTGTGAAAAAAATCTCGGGCGATGACAGGCGCGTAACAATGCAGATTATATATTGTGTGTGTATACAGGGTGTCCCAGAATTGGTTTAACATCTCTCGTAGGCAGGTAGAAGGAATAAAACTGAGGAGAAAAGTCCTATACCATTTTGCTAGATTCGCAATAGTTACTGAGATTTTAATTAACAAAGATTCGCGAATAAGCATGCATTGGGCTGTCTTACGCGCGTAAGACTGCCCGCCGCGCTTCGCGCGCTAACGGTGTTACCCATAGCGACATATGGGAGGAGCTAATATAACAGCATATACTATAACATATACATATTAAAATGTAATTGTGTGAAGCGCGCCGGGTTGTCCTACGCGCGTAAGACAGCCCGATGCACGCTTATTCGCGGATCTTTGTTAATTAAAATCTCGGTAACTATTGCGAATCTAGCAAAATGGTATAAAACTTTTCACCTCAGTTTTATTCCTTCTACCTGTCTACGAGAGATGT
Organism: Pseudomyrmex gracilis; assembly: GCF_002006095.1. Classification (NCBI taxonomy): domain Eukaryota; kingdom Metazoa; phylum Arthropoda; class Insecta; order Hymenoptera; family Formicidae; genus Pseudomyrmex; species Pseudomyrmex gracilis. Next base: position 325,138 of record NW_018020703.1, read on the forward strand.
TAAACCAATTCTGGGACACCCTGTATACATACATATGTATGTACACGATCACGTTCGTGTTCTTACGCAAGGACTCTCGCAACCACGTGCACCGTCGATCCCGGTGTACCCCGAGTGGGCGATAAAAAGCCCTGTGGTCAAGACACCGCGCGGACACGTGCGAATATTCCCGGGGGCAGAGCCGCCGCGGCGATTCCCAAGCGCGCATCAAGTTGTTGCCGCTCCGTACACGACGGAGGCGCGTGACCGTTCCGCCGTCGCGAAACGGTTCTCGTGAAAACAGACACGACACGCGATGACGCACGTGAAGTGAGCGCGCGCGTCTATTTGCGCAAGAAATCTATGAACACAGCGGTCTTCGTAACTTATACTTACGATCGACGGCTCTCTGTCCCCTCATAAAACCCCTCCGATTTCGAAGTTTCGAAGATATATTAACGATTTGGCACGACGCGTGTGCAATTAGCATGTAATTGCGCGCAATAAGCCCACACTGCCATTATCCGAGTGCCTTCCCCCCTCTTTCCCTCCCTTCTTCTTATCTGGATTCCGAACAATGTGAACTGAACACACCGCGAGGAGAGACCTTTGCGGAGTTACGTCTTACTCAATTCGTACACGAGCGAGCTCGGTCTGGCGAGCAAGCGAGATGTCGTAACGACAGCCGCAAACGAGCTGCATTATCGTTAACGGTAAAACTGACGACAGAAATGTTCACCGCTGGAATCTAAAATTAATTCCGATTATCTTTCTCTTTCTCTGCCGCGTGTCGAGAAAATTCGCCATCGTAAAATAATCGCGGAACGTTTCCCGCGTGGACACTGGCTCCGCGAAGTGACGCGAGCTGCGTCATCATAAAAAATAGAAAAAAAAAAAAAAAAACATGTGTATATTTTAATATTTTTTGTTTACTGTACCGCTTGGTTTCTTCACGTGCGACTTGGTTTCGCGCGCTATAAGACGCACGTTATTTATAAACTCTGGCGCGAATGTACCGTCTCAAACAGAAAAAATTAATTCCGCGCGACATAATAGCACTTCCATGTTACACATCTGTATACATTGAATACGCGCATATCTCTGAGACAGAAAAAAAAAGAGAGAAAGAGAGAGAGAGAGAGAGAGCGTCGTTACATCGCCGACAATCTTATCTAAGTATTTGCTCGTCATTGTGGGATTTCGAGTCCCGCTCGGTCGTCTCACCTTACAAGGTAAATTCTGATTTCGATTTGATCGACGTTACCTAATCGAAAATTCCGATGTAGGATAAAATACCTGATGAGATTGGCACTTTAAGGACTTGTCAATTTTTTTTTTTACAAGTACCGACTAAAAAACTTCACAAAATAATATCGCCAAAAACATCCAAATTAATTCTACTACAATGTCAAGTAATCATAGACAAAAATGGTAACAATTAGAAAACAATTAATAAGTGCCAGTCATTGGAGGAATGCTGAATATAGATTCGTGGATAGATTACACGAGTTTATGATCACATATCTTGTCGCGTATATAACGTGCATAGACGCACACGTGATATTGACTTATCATCGTCGTAAAGAAAAAAGAAAAATATGTTTGTGATGATATTAATGGATATAATCTGCCTCTCTCTCTCTCTCTCTCTCTCTTTCTTTCTTTCTTTTTTCGAGCTTAAACATTGTAAGAAAATGTTTAAATTGTAGGTTAAAAACTTTATTTTGATTCACACACACATATAACATACACACTAAATTTATACGATAATAGATTTGAATTAAGATTTAGATTAAATGTAAGTTTAGTAACATGTGTAAGAGATATGTGAGAAAAACGATGAAAAAAAAATGTAAAAACTTTCGATGTGAGAAAAATATAGAAAGAAAACGATTAGTGTGATTCTAAGATAAAATAAAATTTATCTCTATCATTTAAATTTACACACGTCTTAGAAGATTTAAGAGTAGACGTTATAAATAAGATAATATATATATATCAACAATAGAAAGATTATATTATACAATTTGATTCTTCTAACTTGATTTTTGCAGTCGTCGTTATTATCATTCTAATACACTTGATCCTTTGCGATGTCTTGATGTATATAAGTCTGACATTCATGACATAACGTCTGTCTACAAAGATACCTTTTTTTTTTTGTAAATGTAAGAAAATTCTTATTTGGCTGTCTTAAAATGTCAATCGTATATTGTGAAGTTTGAAAAAACTTTGCCACGTCTTACACATGAGCACAAACAAGATTCATAAATATATATATGTATATATATTATATACGCAATTTTACTTGTTCTTTTACTACATAGGTTCCCATTTGCCCCATAACTCTTCTTTGCAATTAGGATTGTTCCTTTTAGGTACATATCTAAAACAAATGGTTTACAAAGGTTATTAAGTTCAATTATTTGAGTTAAATAAATATACACACAATATGTATATACATATATAAAATACAAGACTTACCGAGGTATTTGATTGACTCGTTGTTGGTGTCGATCCCAATTATATTTACATGTTAGGTGATTGTATCTACATTTCTGCGCTCGATTTTTATAGTAATTTAACACATTTTGTTTCACTATTCTCTCCAACTCTGTTTCATATTGTTCATCTGGCATTCCGTAATTGAGGTCACGAAAAGCGTAGCGATTTCTGAGCATTTCTCGCTTCATATATGTCTCAACGTGCCTTAACGCATATGGAAATTCAGTATGTTCATCGTGCACTGTGCCGTCAGGATTTAATAAGTCGGGGAGACCTTCACTCTTTGCCCTATCGATTAGTCCTTGCCACTGCATAGCTGAAAGAAAAATCTAAGTTAAAAAAAAAAAAAATAGAACGCGCGCACGTAATATTTAGGAGAACTCTTCGATATATCTCAACAATCGGGATAAGCTAAATTTCGACTTCAATTCGAATAATAAACGAATAAGTTTTTATCGAGAGAGGCAACTTTTGCGTTCGCTCTATAAAAGTCGATTTATCGAATCTCAAAACTACTACACACAAATTTGAATTTTTATGGATAAAAAAAGAAAATATTCTTTTTTAGATATCTACAAGTTTTGAATATATTCCTAGAGATATATTCTTACTGCACTACAAACAAAATAATTGCGCAATCTCAAATTTGTCAAATTGAACAAATAGTTTTGTTTGTTTTTACTTGCGCTTATGATTACCCCCGGCGCTGTGTTGCCTTCATAGTCTCTTTCCATGCAAAATAAGATATCGCACTTTTCACATGCGACCAAGCAATCACATTCAGTTCCCAGTGGATAATGACATGAAGTAAAGTCTCCTGCAAGGTAAAAAATTTTATAGTAAAGACGATAAACTCGAAAAGTCAGTAAAAAATGATCAAGTCATCTCATGTCTGAGTATAGTAAGTAAAAAAAAAGAAAAAAATGAATAGTAAGAGTCGGATTTGCAAAGACACAAAAAAAAAAAAAAAAAAAAAAAAAAAAAAAGACAAAAAAAAAACCGAGCGTTTAAAAATTAAATTTATGGCATCAACAAAGACTTGTGACATGTATACTTTTCGTATATCCTTGCGCTGGAATGTCTTTCTCTTCTTCCTTTTCTAGTCCTAGTTTGTACAGTTCCTCTAGTTTCTTACACATATCGTTGTTACATCGCTCGCAATCTAAAAACAAACACGTATGTGTATCAGTTGAAGAAGCGTCGCGCGCATAACGTAACCGCGATCGAAATTAATTTTTATCTATTTCAAATATGAAATAGCCGAGCTCGTGGTGTTTGAATTTCAGAGACAAATAACAGCAAGAGATGAATTTTGACGTTGCAATTACGGAATACGAAGTGAGTGTGCATGCGTCTGCGAAAGAGAGAGAGAGAGAGAGAGAGAGAGAGAGAGAGAGAGAGAGAGAGAGAGAGAGTAACAAATTACGTAACAAACCTTTCGTTTTCTTCTTACTATCCATCTTCATACATTCGTAATATTTCTCGATATCATATGGCATCGAGTAGTCGAACCACATTTTCCTGAGTTCCTTGAATTTCTCATTCTTCAGTAAACCGTACTTTAAGTTTTCTATGTAAACCTCTCTGTTACTTCGTTTTACTGATTTTCGATTTTCTACTTCCGGGCTAAGTTCGACTGAAATAAAAATTGTACAACAATTGAACGACATGATCTTTTGTTAAAAAAATGCAACAGTTATCCAATTACTGAAAATAAATAAAACGATACGCGTGAATATATTTATCGGTTAAAAAGAATATAAACGGCGCGTATGTATAAGGATAGAATTGTCTCCTGTCCGAATTACGATATTTACGAAATTTTTTGACGAGTTTGAGCTCACCTTTTTTTTTTTCTTCTTCTTTTGGTGGATTTTGCATCATATCTATAAAATGTTCGTGCAGAAGTTTTAGATCCGGATAATCTGAAATAAAAATTGTATATATACGTAATAGTCAGACGATTGAAGTAATCTTCAGCTTTATCAAAACGCAACAGCTAACGTGTGTCCGATTGTTGAAAATAAATAAAACAATATGTTACGCAAATATTTGTCGGTTGAAAAGGATATAAACTACACACATGTAAATAGAAACATTACGTTTACTCATGTTCCCGAATTATTCAAATCTATTTGACGAAGCATTTTTAGACGAAGAATCACGCACAATTTCAAACCTTAATGTTGATTTTTTTGAAAGTTCTGGTTTTTAATTTAGATTTTTCTAAATTAAAAAAATTTAAAAAAATTAAAAATTACGCGTAATATAATTGAACAAAGTAATCTTGAACTTTATTAAGATGCAACAGCTAAAATCAAAGTCCGATTGTTGAAAATAAATGAAATATATATGGACCTGAATAATTATCGATTAAAAGAGATATATGTAATTAGAAACTTAATGTTTGTTGAAGTCTGACGTGTTATAATACTGTCATATCTATTGGACAATTTCAAGCTCACCTGGAGGGATATCACCTTCTACATCAATCGCTTCTCCCAAAATCTTTTTACGTACCTCTGAAATAAGAAATATATATCATAAAAATTAGTCAAGATAAGCTTAAGCTTTGCATTAAACTGAAACAACTAAAATCAAAGTCCAATTGTTGAAAGTAAATAAAACGATATGGACGCGAATAATTAGCGATTAAAAGAGATGTATGTAATTAGAAACTTANTGTTTGTTGAGGACTTAAGTGTTACAATATCGAAATATCTTAGACAATTTTGAACTCACCTGAAAAGGATGGCTTATCTTCCATTTCTACTTTTTTTTGCGAGGTACTTGCAGATTCATCTAAAATATAAAGTATATATAATAATAATTGGTCGAGATAAGCTTATAAGAGCTTTGCGTCAAATAAAAACAACTATAAAAATCAAATTCGATTGTTTAAATAAAACTATATGGACGCGAATAATTAGCAATTNAAAGAGATGTATGTAATTAGAAACTTAATGTTTGTTGAGGTCTGAAATGTTATAATACTGAAATATCTACTAGACAATTTTGAACTCACCTGGAG